>NC_057810.1:226950302-226999910 GCF_018294505.1 Triticum aestivum | reverse complement strand
CAATCGATCGGCTTCAGTTAGCAGCAGTAGCGAAGGAATTTCTCCATCGGGTTCAGTTAACAACCATCGATCGATCGCTCGGGTTCAGTAACGCGTAGCCTGTAGTGCGATCGCTCGGGTTCAGTTAGAGCCCAACGCCTCGCTCGTGTTCAGTTAGAGCCAATGCCTCGCACACACACGCGTACGTACGAGAGAAACGCGCATCACTCCGCCCCCGACCTCCCACCGTAACCGGCAACTCCCCGAAATTTTCCTCCGCCTCACTTCTACCACGATTTTTTCCGTCATGGACGGCCCAAAGAATGTCATGCAGCTGCGTCTCTGGCCGGCCCAGGACAAAAAGCCCATTTTCTGTCATGATTTTTTGTCATGGAAGTAGGAGCCCACCACACCTATGATGATACCGGGTTTTTTCACAATTATCGTCATAGAAGTGTCATATGTATGACAGAATTTTTTTTCGTTCGGCCCAAAATGTCACGGATGTGTCTTTTTTTGAATGCTTGGGACAGTGAGGGCAACCCCCCACTGACTTTGTATTACAACTCAACACACAAGATTACATGAGAGAGAATTTACATGGTGGGGCAGAGTGGAATTCCTATACAACAAGGGTATAGGTAGGGGGACTAGACTAGACCAATCACCCTATCAACAAGCGGCACTAAGGCCTCTTTGATCCTATGTCTCATCATGCCAAAATCTAGTTTGAATCTTTTAGCCCACCCATCAACGGTCGGCGTCACCCCCCTAAAATGTTTGTTGTTTCGTTCTTTCCAAAGGCTCCACGAAGAAACAATGAATATATCCATGAACATGGGCCTGTTCTACGAGCTTTTTGTTGCATGCAAGAGTTGCAACCGATTGCCCTGGTTCGGCCAGGTGATTCCCAGCTTCTCCCAGCAAGCCCGACTGAACTCGCACTGGAAAAACAGGTGTTCCACAGTTTCTTCGGGCGGCCGACGACAAAGAAGGCATGTGTAGTCATCATCCCGCACCTTCATGTTTTCTTTTGAGCAGACCACGAGTGTTTAGTCTGTCCGCCAGAAGCAACCACCCAAACACTTTCCATTTGTTGGTGCACTTTGCTTTCCAGACCCATGCAAACGCCTCATCTACTTCCTCGTGCCGAAAGTAGTGTAGGTAGAACTTGCTAGAGGCGAGCCCCTCCGAGCCCCAAACCGAGTGCCAGGCATCGTTTTCTTCAGTGAGCTCCAACGAGGACAGGGCATCTTGCAAGGCCTCGAGCTCATCCCTAGCTTGGGTTGACAGGGGTAGGTGGAAGTTTTGGCCGAGCGTTGGCGAAGTCAGGAGTCCTTGAACGGAGGTATCTTCATGTTTAGCAAAGGAGAACAGCCGGGGGTGGCTGTCGGCTAGAACGCCACCATGCCAGTCATCTTTCCAGAAGAGGGTGGAGCTCCCGTTACACACCACAATGGTCGTGACGCCCCTATAAACAGGAGCCAGGCTCATGACATCTCTCCACCAGAACGATCCACAGGGATCCAAAGCATGCGGGACCAAACCCTCATAGTAGGTTTCCCAAATGAGCTCAACCCACGGAATCTCCATGCAGTTATAAAACTTGTGTAACTGCTTGAGCAACAGGCCCTGATTTTGGATCTTCAGGTCGATCACGCCGAGCCCCCCTTTGTGTTTTGGTCTGCATACAAGGTCCCAGGCCGCCAAGGAGACAGTCTTTAGTCCATCGTCGGTGTTCTTGGCCTAGAGGCAGTAACGGCGCAGCTTATCCAAGTGTTCAAGGATCTTCGTGGGTAACTTGATTGAGCACATCGCGTAGATCGCCAGGGAGGTGATCACGGAGTTGACCAGAGTCAGCTTTGAGCCCAGATCAAGAAGCGAGGCAGCCGTAGAGAGCTTGCGCTCAACCGATGAGACAAGAGGCATGAGGTCTGCGAGTGATGGCCGGGCCGTGCCCATAGGCATCCCAAGGTACGTAAAGGGCATAGAGCCAACCGCGCAGCCGAACACCTGTGCCGAACGCAAGGTACATTCCGCGGCCGTGTTGACAGTGATGAGCGTGGACTTCTGAAAGTTGATCCGCAAGCCCACAGAGGATGCATAGTCTTGTAGGATGGTTTTGATGGTACCGGCCTGAATCTCATCAGCGGGCAACACCAAAATTGTGTCATCGGCATACTAAATCATGGGGTAGTCCTCATTTCGGGCAGGGATGGGCAGCTGGATAGCACCGGCTCTGTATGCATCATTGATGGCCGCTTGCATAAGATCAGCCGCAAGCACAAAGATAAGAGGGGCAAGCGGATCACCTTGGCGCACACCTCGCAGGCAGAAAAATTGTCTCCCCGGCGTCCCATTAAGGAGAACAGAGGATTTAGCCGACGAGAGCAGGCACTTAATCCATCCAAGCCATCGATCATCAAAGCCCATACATCTCATGATATCCATCATCGGGGCATGTTCGATCGTGTCGAAGGCTTTAGCAAAGTCTAGCTTCAGAATCGCAATCTGCCGCCCCGGAACTTGGCACTGATGAATGAATTCATACGCCCAAGCAACACAGTCCTTAATCGACCGTCCTTTCAAAAAACCATATTGATTACGGTGGATGATCTTGAGAACGACGCGTTGCAGGTGGTTCGCTAGCAGTTTTGTCAGGATCTTAAGGCAGCAGTTCAGCAAAGTTATTGGGCGATAATCATTCGCAGTTTCTGGCGACTGGATCTTGGGGATGAGTGTAATAAATCTAGTATTTAGACTCTCGAGGTCCAGCGTACCTGCATGAAAATCAAAACAGAGACGATAAAAGTCCTCTTTGATGATGTGCCAACACGACTTGATGAAGCTGCCACTGAAGCCATTAGGGCCTGGTGCACGATCCACGGGCATCTGTTTGATCACTTGATCAATCTCTTTGCGTGTGAAGGGGACAAACAAATCCTGGAGACCCTCAACTTTTTTGATGATCCGAGGCAGGTCAAACTTCATGCTGGTTTTATCAGAATAGCCAAGTATTTCCTTGTAAGCGTGGAAGAGCACCGCCTCCTTTCCGATGTGATCATGGATTATTGAGTCATCTTGTAGACGGAGAGAGGCAATATTGTTCCTGCAGTAATGTTCAGTGGCTACTCTGTGAAATTTTGTTGTATTGCCGTCCCCAAATTTGAAGCATCTGACGGTACAATGTTTTTTCCAATACTGCTTTTTGCAGTCCAGTAAGTGGAGGAGATGCTATTTCAGGATCAACCTGAAATTGGTCACGGGGATTGTCAGTCTCCTCCTTTCTTCTAGGCCATCAATCTCTAGGAGGTTTTTTTTGCAATTATCGATGAGCATCGAGAGTTTAGAGCTTTTTCTACTCCACTGCTTGAGGTCATACCGCAACATCTTAAGCTTTTTGCACAACATTGTGGCTGCACTCGAAGCGTGACAGCGTTTAGCCCATGATCTACTAACCACCTCGAAGAAACCAGGCTGATGGATCCAATAATCCTCGAAGCGGAAAATTTTGGATTTTGGGATGTTAGATTGGATGCTCACATAGCAGGGTACGTGGTCAGAGGTCGGCTTACCCAGGGGCATAACGACTGTGTTGGGGTATTTTACAGCCCAGTTAACTGAAGTAAAATGCCAATCTAACTGTTCAAGCAGCGGGTCCGTTTGCATATTGCTCCAGGTAAACGATCGCCCCTTAATCGGGAGCTCAACGAGGGATTGCCTTCTGATGAATTCATTAAAGAGCAACATATCATTAGCATCTCCCCCACCCCTATTACGATTATCCAGAGCACGAATGAAGTTAAAATCGCCAAGGACGAGCCAGTCTTCACTATTTGGGATATCAAGGTCGAACAACCACGTAGTGAAGATAGATCTGTTGGGATCAACACAAGGGCCATAGATGTTGACTAACGTCTAGGAGTCATTAGATTGGGTGGAGGTAAGTTTCACCCCAATAGCAAAGGATTCAGAAAACATTCTCACCCCAGAAAACATAGAGCTGATCCATACAGTAATAAGACCACCAGAAGTCCCAACAGAGGGCACAAATTCGAACATATCAAATTTTTTAGGACAGAACTGCTTCACATACGAAGCATCAAAAGAGACGCGTTTAGTTTCTTGGAGACAAATAACTGAACACCCACTAACATCGATAGCATTACGAATCGCCAGCTGTTTCTCTTGAGAATTGATTCCACACACGTTCCAGGATAGCACATTCCACTGTTTATTTGGCGCCATCCTTCCTAATTCCGCTTCGGATCAGCCCTCTCTTGCTCACCCATGAGGAGCTTCTGAGGAGTAAGATGAGCAGGTGGGATTCCACACATCGCAGAGCCAACATATTGAAGCTGTTGGATAGGAGTTGGAGGGGGCACCTGATCATCCGACGCTGCAGGGGCTGTGATCAGCAGTTTGGTGCAAGGAGCCGTGGAAGTGGAAGAGGAGACAACCGAGGGCGCACCCCTCGGTTTGACCTTGGACTTGGCCTTCTTGACGTCAGTGACCTGTGGAACTCTGAAGCCACTGTATTTCGTGGGGCGGGAGCTGTGGCGCAGGTAAGTAGTGTTAATGGGGGCTGTCTCCGCCTCCACCATCTTCTGAATATATTGGGAGTTGGATATGCCAGTCGAGCTTTCATCCATCAGAGAGACAGGAGCTTTATGAGTTAAAGCAAGCAGCAGGCCATCACAGTCTAAAGCAGGTACTGAAAGTTTTGTCACATGCTTTCCCCAGATTTTAGATGGAATGATGATAGGCATCTTAAAAGTGGCTTGTCAAGGGGCCCGCTGGAACATCCACATCTCGCTTAACTAAAACAACAGCCCGAACAACAGCTGCCAACAAAGCAAGAGGGTTTAAGGGCAGGCATCCCTGGACCGGCACGGGAGCAGAGCAAAGATCAGGTCCTTCTATGCAGCGAGCAAAACCTGCCGAGAGAGATTACCCAGAGGAGCTCGAGAAACGCCCAACCTTCCTCTTCATGCACCATCAGAGTATGGGAGGATCCTCCAGCACGAACAAAACGAACTCCAGAGACCTGTCTGCCATTGATGAGAGCATCAGCAGCTTCCTCCACCTCCGAGTAGACTGACCATTCATCCCGGGGATCATCAGAAAAGTTGTTTTCCTGTTCTACTCCATCCATGAGGGAAGGGCCAGTGTATTGAAACAGAGTTCTGAAACTGAACCCTCTGTAAGGTGCGGGTGCCACTGGCCAAACCCCCCAGCCATCATTCTGCATTTGCTGTTGTGAAGGAGCCTGCTGTTCCCAAGCAGCATCGATCTGTTGCTACATCAACTGTTGATGGTCAAGCAGCCACTGTTGAGCAGTCATCAGGTAGGGTAGTTCATATGGATGTGGTGATGCATTCATAGGTGGAGCCTAATCCTCGTTGCCTACAAGCCCTGGGAGTACATCTCTGCCATTGAGAATATAAACTGGAACTGACCATGATCTGCCCATACCCGGGAGGGTGCTGGTACGTTTGACAACCAGACTGTGCGGCACCAGGGTGATGTCATTGATGAGAACACGAACAAGAACCCTCTCTTTGTTCTGCCCCAATCTGTGCCAAAGGTCAAGTTTACCAAAACAAGAGACCGCCTTATTGATGTAGTGATCTGTCTGATAATCCATAGGGAAGGCCAGGAACAGAACCCAAGCAGTATACTGAAAGGGGCAGAGACGAATGTTTTCACCTTCGTCATGAGGCACAAAAGAGAAAGTCATGTCTTCATCTACAGGATCTAACTGATGAGGACTTTCCTGAATAAATTGGTCTCGGAGGGCAACATCCGCAAAAGCAACCATGCCCACTCCAATGGGGTAAACAAAGGAATCAGGAACTTGAAGGTGGAAATCCTAAATCATGATGCCGACAACTTCATTCAGCACCAACTGCTTCTGATGATCAGGAACCGGAGGGGTAGTAGTGACAATGGCGTACCTTTCGTGGCTGAGCGGCGGGTCATCAACGACAGTCATATTGCGCGCAAGTCGATTGTCCGGGCCTCGCTCGATCTAGGCTCCCATCGGCACAAACTGGAAGGGGCGACCAGGAAATTGGCCATGGGAGCAGGGGCGGACGCACTGGAAGCAGCAGTCATCGGTGGTGGGTTGCAGAGAGAACTTCCTTGCTGTTCGTTGGTCGAAAGGGGTGGCGGAATAGGGGAGCGACGAGGAGCTGGAAGCGGAGGCGTCAAGCCAATAGCATTACACGGAAGGGCCCCAGATTCTGGCCTCGTTTTTGGTCGCCAAATCCGTATAATTTTTGGGAAGCGAGATTTCCTCTTATGTGTCGTGTGCATAGGATTAGTGGAGGAGATATGTTGCCACTCCGTCTTCTTCATGCGCCAAAAAAATCACAAACTCTTTCCCTCTATGCAGGATAATGAGTCATGGCCCACGCAGGAGAAACTTGTGCAGAAAAACAGGCCAGGGCAGGCATCCCTCCTATGGGCCGGGTTGTTGCAAAGGTTACAGACCTTAGTGGGCTGGGCTGTGGGCATCCTCATACAGAAACAAGCTCTCTCAAAATTGTGACACGATTCACAGAGTTTCGCATCACACTGGGCCGCCTGATGACCCTGGGCCCAGCATCTAGAGCAACGCCCCAATAAAGAGTGAATGGTTTCTATAGGCGGCAAGTCAGTCAATTCGCAGATTTGCCGGATGTTTGTCTCCTCATAATGAGCTTGCCGGAGATCCAATATACGTTCCAAAACATCAGAAGTAATATCCCGCCAATTGCTCTCCCTGTGATCCTTACCAATGAATTGTTTGGAATGAAAATTGTAATTTCCCGAAGAAAGGGGAATTTCCAAAGAACCAAAGTGCACCGTAGCAATGTTCGGCAGTTCATCCTGGTCATGATGATCATCCAAGACTGCATCATCGGCTTCATCAAAAGCATTAATCAAATTTGTAGATGAAGGTTTTGAGAAACCAAACTTTGCCTGTTCATTACGAGAAGAAAAATCTTTGGAAGCACTTTGCTCAAGAAATCCCAGATTAGCCGAATAGCTTTAGGACCACGAGACCATAACTCACTGATTTCATGTGATGTACCCCAGCGTCCAGAATTATCCCATGGGGCCGTCCAAGGTTGCTTGAAAAGTCAAAAATGGCAGACAAAGTCTGGCCAAATTCTATCCCTTAGGGCATAGATAAAATGACCAACTTTGTTTGATGCCACTGAGAAACGAAAACTTTTTGCACCAAGTTGGGACACATTGAAACCAGACGCAAGGCCCCCAATACAACATTGCAATGCCAAACCAACCGAATCACGGGAAATGAGGAAAGAGGCTGAGGAAAACGTGACCACCAAAAAGAATTCCTTGGTGTTGGGGGATGGGGAGAAGTGCACTGTAGATCTGAATGTCCTACGAACCTGATCCTCGACCTTGAGGCTGGTGTTAAAATCCCAATGGAGTAGACCATCCATGATGCCCTCCTAGAGATCATGATCGCCGTGATAGAGCTCCGGTGGTGGTGGTGGTGAAGAGAGCCACGAGGGAGGAGGTGGTGGGTGGGAGAGCCATTTACTTCATGCTTGATTGATCTTGATGATATGTGTATTACAAGAGTTGATCTACCACGAGATCGTAGAGGCTAAACCCTACAAGCTAGCCTATGATTATGACTGTCGTTATGTGTCTTTTTTTTAGTGTAATGAATATAAAGGGGGGAAACCATAAGCTTTACGAGTATAGTGCCCATGCCATGGCGGATCTGAAGGTGCAAACTAGACAAAGCTACTCCGCAACCAATGTTTTCTTTCAATTAGCCACTACGATTTGGTACGGCCAAGAAAAAAGTATAGTAAACAAATTATGATCTTTTTTCCAGGTGAGATCAATAACTTAAGCACATATGGAAGAGTACCACCTCTCTTGCGACGCCGTGTAGGCCTATGCTGATACGTTGAGGGTGCTGCGGGTGTGATGGCTGTCAGTGGCGGGGAAGAAGACTTTAGACGGCAGATGGCCTGGTCGGGGGATAAATCCTGTTGTTGTGGACGAGGCATTCGTAGGAGCGGCAACGACAAGGTGGACGATGGCCCCGATGAAGCGAGAGGAGGTGATGAAAGGATCCTGGTCCAGCGCCATGGATGAGAGAAGTCCATCTCTTGAAGTGGACAACGGGGTAGGGGTAGCGGCTCCGGCAAGGTGGAGGATGGCGTGGCGGACGGAGGAGGCTGGCCGCAGTGCGGAGGTTGTTGTGCCGCCGCTGGTGTATGAATGGGGAAATGGAGGGGAGGGGGGTCTCAAACTATGGGACGCGCTTCTCTGAAATGTGGGAAAGTTACGAACTTATCCCCCGTTTAAAATTTCGGACACCGTGTCGGTTGGGGATAGGACGGTAATCTCGCATCTCCCAAATATTTGCCGGTAACTATTTTGGGCGAGGAGAGGGTGTTTTGCCGCCCACGGTCTATGAACGGGGCTGACAGGTAGGGCGGTTGTGTCACGTCTGAGGGAAGTTACACATCTGCCCCTATTTAAAATAGTAGCCTACATCGATTTCGGACGAGGAGGGTTTGTTTTGCCGCCCACCGTGTCTGAATGGGGAAATGGAGGAAGAGACACATTGCTTTCAGACGATCTTGAATCAAATGTGTTTTGCCGCCCACATTTGGTGCGTACCGTATCTGAATGGGCTCAGAGGCCGTCATGTCACGTCTGATTGAAGTTACTGGTCTACCCCTATCGACATCAATGTAAATCCGGTCAATAAGGATGTCAAGTGGCAGGGGTAGACAGTAATTTCCATCTCACAAACACTTGCTTCGGACAACCCACAAATTATAGTGGGTGTTTAGCCGCTTCGTTCAAAACTTGGGAGAATTAGCATTCCCGTTTGCCCTGGGCCCTGGCAAACTAAATTCACCAATTTGTATTCGATTACGAATATCCACAGATAATTTTACGTTTTGTTATTTATTTCTTCAAAACCACAACAAAGATTTATTCCACCTTTATATATGATTATGATTTAGAAATGCAGTGACCTTTGAATTCAGTAGGTTGGATAAACTCTGAGTCAAACATTTATTTCATCCAATACAATATGCTCACACGAAAAACAGTTCACCTTATGTCAATCATACAAGTACTGGGGATTACCTCGCCTAAAAAATTCGGATCATTACAACACATGGACAACATAGGGGGTCTTGCAACATAATCCATTCAGAGACATGACACAACATGCAAGTACAATAATCTAATGACAATTTCAACTGGTATCTAAAGAAGAACCGGGATTACCCTGGGCTTCAGATAGAAGAAACAGCAGGACCTCCTCCGTTTTCAAATGCAACATTCTTAATTCCTCCAATTCTTGGGTTGCTTGCATAATGTGTCCCGCTAATTTGGTAATTTCTAGCCTCAAGATAAAGATTACCTCATTCATGGCAGCCACACCATCTCTTTGTGCCTCGAGTAGAGCCTCAAGCACTATAATATATGTGCTCAGACTGCTCTCCGGCGGTGTTGCCTCTGAACTGCTACCATCTTGTAACATGGATGGCGCACTGCTTCCACAAATACACTATGGGGTTGTACATTGTGTTCTAGTGTGAACGACATCCTGAAAGGTTTCCGTTGGACATAAGTAAGAGATAGTTATCTTATGATCTAAGCAGTAAGCTTACATGGTAAACGACAGATGAATTATTGCCGAGCATGGCAAGATATATTTAAATGGTTTGAAGCAGCATCAGCCGAAAAGAAATTAAAATGGTAAGATGAAACAAGGGATGTAAGTTGCAAATAAACGACATCCGCCAGTTCCATCTAGTTAGTTTTTCTTAGCTCCCTAGTTCATTTTCCTTAAAAAACAAAAACTCTTTTGAACTATCATACCACTAGTGGACTTTAATCGGGATTAAACGGGACCCAGTTGGCATCCCTAGTTGAAAGGGAGTGTACCGCCGCTATATTTAAGTTGCCAAGGCATCTAAGCAGTTGAAATAATCTGAGAAAGCACTTAAAAGTGTGGCCTCATATAAACTACGAAGAGAGTCTTGTGATGAAGTTGAGAGGAAAAGTTAAGGACTCAAATGAAATAGGCATGCATTTCTTTACGATAGTACAACAAGCACTGTTGACATATTGGCCAACTCAGGTATAGTTTAACAACAAACAAGCATTCGAATCAAGCAATACAGCAAAGTAGACAACTGGACTATTTGTAATTCGGTAGGATTACAGGTTGACGGCACAAGCCAAGAAAGCATCCCACTCGCATTACATTTCACATGTACTAAAACACACTAGCTTACCATATGTTACCGTGAAGCCTCGCTGCTGTTGCAATGTTCTTTGAAGATATCGTCAGCATCCTGTGGTTGAAAATCTAGTTGTTGTATTTTATTATGCACCCTCTATTTAGGTAAAATTAATTTTAATTGCATGCACTAGTCCGACTTGATCATCGATGGTTCATCTAAACTAATGAAAGAAGGGTGTGTGCATACACGACAATATATCTGCTTCCCTCTATTTTTATGCTTGTTCGAGGTGCCAGCCCCAAAAGAACAAATATTTTGCTTGATGGGGTTGGCAGCTCCATAATTAATAGAGGCATCAAATTAGTCATGCAACTTGGGAAGATCAAGAACACACGAACAAGTAATGAACAGAGGCTCGGAGCAGTGATGTAATAGCTAGCATCAGAAAATGTAGGGTAAAACGAACAAGAAGTATCGGAACCACATGCTAGTTTGCTGATGTGTATTTAAGCATAGAGAACATTAAGCAGTCTAATGGAACCAACAGGTTGCGTCAGAATAACACCATTATCATAAATATAGCATTCAAGAAGTAAAATAGTAGGCACTGATATCTAGGAAGAATAGTAATACAGTACTTAGGACAAAACTAAAGCATATTAACTATATGTGCACTGGTATGTAAAATAGCACAAGTAACATGTTCACTGCCAGAAGTATGGCCCTACAGGTGCAAGCAGAATAACGCGTCTCATGAAAAACTGAATTATGCCCTGAAGAAATTCAAAGGTGCGGTGCTTATGCTAGGAAAGTGAATGTAGGCGCCGGCCGTTGGATAATAGTACCTGATTCTCGGCGGCGTATGGGTATCATTGTCATACTTGATAGCTAAGGATCATCGATGGTGCTCGTGTGCGGTTGAGTTTGGGCCGGCTGTCGCCCTCGCTGAAGCGGCTCCGGTGCTACGGTTGCGGCGCCAGTCGACATACAAGAAAGCTCATCCGTGGTGAGTGAACAGTTGCACGATAAAGAGAAAAACCGAAGGAGTACAAATTGAAATAACCTGATGAGGCTGCAGCGTCGGTAAAGCAGGGCCGATGGAGTTGAATATGGCGTCCGTGGAGCGGGACCGGTGCAGAGGACGAAGGCTTTCGCGGGCGCGTTGTACAGTGGTTTCCGTGAGGCGGATCTGTTGCGGCGGACAAGGGCTTGTATGAAGGGCCAGCGAAGGGGCAGACGAGGGAGTCAGTGAAGGGCCTACACTGTGGTGGACGAGGGCACCGGTTAAGAAGATCCGGTGCGGTGGACCATGATGGCGGTCAAGGAGATCTGGAGCGGGACAAGCCAGTCGCTTAAGCGGCTCCGGTGAAGTGGTGAGTTGGCAGTTGGGGGTTCCAAGGTGCAGAAGGTAGATCCGGCGGGGTGTGAGGTCCACCGCTGCGGCAGAGGACTAGATTCAGCGGCTTGCCGTGGTTGGGGGGTCAGGGAGGGGAAGGGGAGGGGCTCTCGGGAAGAATGTTGGGGGCAAAGAGGGGAAAACAATGGATTTACCAAAGCAGCCCTTTTCCGTTCATGTGGCAGGGGTAAAACAGGAATATCGCAGGGCTAAACTTTCGGGCGCATGATATTTAGATGTGAGTGGGAAGTTTGAAAGCTTTTGGCGCCTAAAATTATAAGTGTTCTGCTCTTGTACGACCGACTATGATATCATGGCTGACAATTTGTTTGTTTTGCACGCAAAAAAAGTGCATGTTTTGAAAACCAATGTCTCCAACTCAAAACTTAGATTGTCCATTCAATTCAAATATGGATCATTGAGCTACTGCAAGCAAATACCATCATACGGTCCAATTCAAATGAAATTCCAAATGTGTTTATCCTAAATATGATGACAAAAGCAAAAATGTGCATGTGTATGAATAAAGTGGATGATTAAAAAGTTTGAACATGCCCGTATCTGTATATCTCTAGGTTTGATATATGAATTTGAAATCACGAAATCCCGGCTTAAAAATGTACCTCCATTTAAATTAATTACAAAAGCTAATGATGGAGTCGAATTCCAAAATTCCAATCTTAGGTTTGTAATTCTGGTACATCAAGGTATATCACGCATGTTCAAAAGTATCGTTATCTTATAGTCCAAACTGTGAAACAAATTGATCAACCATGAGTGCAAAATATCTCAATTACACTAAAGTCCCTCAAATATAGACACCTCACTCTTTATCTGAAGCCACCCCCCTCGCCCCCCCACACACATAGAGAAGTCGTTCTCTGCCCCAAACACCAACACACGAGGACATTAACACCCCTCTCTCTTCTGAAGTCCGGACCCCAATATAGGTCTCTATGACTTGTCTCTCGGGCATGCACACATCTCTTCCCTCACTCTCTTGGTCTCCCGCTATCTCTCTTTCCCAAGCACACGCACTATGTAGAGTGTATATTTCCCATACACACAAAACGTCGCCCCCAAATGTCTATCTCCCTAGTTATGTGGTTCTCGCGCACTCACCTCACACACCACCCCCACTACAAACAAGCACACTTTTGTCTCCTTGTGCGCCACTCTCCTCTTTCTATCTCTCCCACATGCGGACCCGCCCCAGCTCCTTCCATGTATACATATATGTCCTGAATCTTTCCATAGCTCCCTAACATATCATCGTTCTCAATTTCGCACATTGTTCTCTACAACATCTATTCTAGATCTCTCATGAAGTCCCTATCACACACACGATGACTCGCTTCCCTTGCGTCTCCGTACATAGGCCGATTCCGAACAAGATCAACATTGTCTCCCTATCTATACGCCATTTATGGACACAAACGACCCCTCTCGCCCCCTCTCTATCTCTCTCTCTCTCCGTGGCTAGCTCTCTCTCTCTCTCTCTCTCTCTCTCTCTCTCTCTCTCTCTCTCTCTCTCTCTCGCTCGCTCTCACACCCCTCTCCCACACACACTCGATGTCTCTTCCAAATAGTCTGCTCCCCTTGCCCGCACCCACCCTATCCCACTACTACACATGTCACACCATTCCCCCTTCCCTTATACTAGGTTTACATCATTAGTGGTGTCTCTACTCCACATACACACACTCCCTCTCACACACAAACGCGTGCACAAACACACACACACACACGCACAAACACCCATTTATCTGGATCCTCATCTCTCCCCATGTCCGCATGTGTATCTCACACACTCACTCTCTAATTATGTATATGTGTCTCCATGTTACACAACACAAAGCCCCATGTGCATGTCTCTCTCTATCCTCCACACACATAGACACAAAGAATCTGTTATCATTGCCTCAGTCTCTAACATATCATACATGCACACTGTCTCTCTCTCTTGCAAACACGCCCAACATGGGTTTCCCCGTGAATAACTTACCGTATATTCATCAACAGTCGTGGCAGCACGGCGAACACGAGACATGAAAAAGAATAAATCTACACGTCCTTAGACCACCTAGTATGACTACTAGGACTAGAGCAAGCCAAAAAGCGCACCGCCGTGACCCCCTCCTTATCGGCGACGGGAAAATCTTTGTTTTACATAGTCGAGAAGTCATTGTGCTAAGGCCCCACATGCCGCGGCGTTGAATAGAATGTAGATTCTAGTTTACAGAACCAAGTACCGGTAATAAGTTTGTATCTCCATACTTATATTTCTTCTCTTATAAAAAACCAAGTTGGTGATGATGGTACGTGTGTCATCTTGCAATATAGACCTTCTAATCTATATCTGACGGATGGAAATTAAACTAAAAGATACCCGCACTCCTCTCCACATTTGCAGACAAGGTCTTCCCTCGTTCATCCTTATCTCCAACAAACCTCATTGTTGAGCAATTAAGAAAGGAAGCCTCTGGAGCAAACTGGCCTGGTGGTCGCTGCCGGCGTCGTCAATCCCCATGCCTCCGCTCAGTCCAACCACCAATCACCACCACACCCCACTCATCTTCACCTTATCTCATATTTCTCGAGATATCATTAGTTTTTACACATGGGATTACTCCCGCAAGGGTCAATCGCAACAAGTGTTTTATAAAAAAATGCATCTTGATGTTCCGTGCAATGCACGGATCTTGCTATTACTCCTACATAAGACTAAGGGGTTGTTTGGTTTGTGACTAACTTTGCCAAAGATTGCCACACCTAAGGTTAGGCATGTTTGACCAACTTAGGCAAGTGTTTGGTTCCAGTCACACCTTTGGCAAGCCATACTTGGGTCCCACATGGCATACACACAAAAAGTGTGGCAAGATTCCTTTAGGCTTGCCAACTTGTGGCTTTCATTTTGATGAACTAACCTTAGGAAAGCTTGGCAAAAATGTGTGGCAAAGTGTGGCAACGCTAGGCCTAGAACCAAACAGCCCCTAAGTTGGTGATGATGGTGTGTCTACCATCCGTCGTTTCTGACCATTAGATCTACATCTAACGACTGTGAGGTAAGTTGTTGCCTTTTCTCACCAACATCCCACTTGTCTACCAATTTGCAGAAAAACCCATAATTAGTATATTAAAACCAACCACACCTCTCCCTGACCTCACCAAAATAGCCCAAGGAATATATTCTAATTGAAAGATAATATATCTCTAGTGACATTTGTATATCAAAATTAGAGTGTTTTGTATCAAGTTTGTGAATAAGTATTATTCTAATTATGATGCGTTGCAACGCACATGAACATTGCTAGTATTTCCAACCATGCATTTTATTCCTAGTATTCCATAGTTTCGAGTTTTCCATAAAGATATTAGTCACTCATGGTTGATATTTACTTTCAATCATGTACACATATGCACTATGTAATTAGCCTTGCTTATTAGCTTCCAAAGCTTAACTTTCACCCCTACTTATAATATGTAGAGTATTTAACAAAAAACTACCACTTTCAACAAGCCCTAGGAAGAATCTATTGTACAAAAAATAGCAAAAACATACCCAAAATTTCTTAATCCACGCCAAAAACTACTACCTAGTACTCCTACCGATTAGGTTCGTTTAAACCCATTTATGACAGGGTTGGCCCACACGTCCGTGCTGACGAGGCATCTTAAACCAACACATTTTGTTTGACCATTGATACGAGGGACCCACATCTGACCTTCTATCCTGTTATTCCCCTCAAATCATTATTTTTCCTGAACATTACTTCAAAAAGTACTGATGCCTGTTCGTCGGTGGCGCCGGTGATGAGCGAGTTGGCCACCGCTCCCCCGGACGGGCCGGACGCCGTGCTGGCCTCCGCACGGGTTGGTAGGCTGGCCCGCGCGTGACTCACGACCAAGCAAGCTGCCGCGCTGGCCTTAGCTCGAGCCAGATAGCTGGTGCTACGTCTTGAGCTTGCGTTGGTTTTCCTCGAAGAGGAGAGGGTGATGCAGCAATAGTAGCATAAGTATTTCCCTCAGTTTTTGAGAACTAACGTATCAATCCAGTAGGAGGCTCCTCAAAAGTCCCATGCACCTACACAGACAAACAAAGAACTCGCAACCAACACAATAAAGGGGTTGTCAATCCCTTCACGGCCACTTGCGAAAGTGGGTTCTAATAAAGATAGTATGATAAGATAAGTATATTTTTGGTATTTTATAATATAGATGCAAAAAGTAAAGATGCAAATAAAATTAGATTGGAAGCAAATATGATAAGAGATAGACCCTGGAGCCATAGGTTTCACTAGTGGCTTCTCTCAAGATAGCATAAGTATTACGGTGGGTGAACAAATTACTGTCGAGAAATTGATAGAAAAGCGAATAATTATGAGATTATCTAGGCATGATCATGTATATAGGCATCACGTCTGCAACAAGTAGACCGACTCCTGCCTGCATCTACTACTATTACTCCACACATCGACCGACTCCTGCCTACATCTAGAGTATTAAGTTCATAAGAACAGAGTAGCGCATTAAGTAAGATGACATGATGTAGAGGAATAAACTCAAGCAATATGGTATAAACCCCATCTTGTTATCCTCTATGCCAACAATACAATACGTGCCTTGCAACCCTTTCTGTCACTGGGTAAGGACACCGCAAGATTGAGCCCAAAGCTAAGCACTTCTCCCATGGCAAGAAAGATCAATCTAGTAGGCCAAACCAAACTGATAATTCAAAGAGACTTGCAAAGATAACTCAATCACACATAAAAGAATTCAGAGAAGATTCAAATATTATTCATAGATAAAATTGATCATAAACCCACAATCCATCGGATCTCGACAAACACACCACAAAAAGAGTTTACATCGAATAGATCTCCACAAGAGAGGGGGAGAACATTGTATTGAGATCCAAAAGGAGAGAAGAATCCATCTAGCTAATAACTATGGACCCGTAGGTCTGTGGTAAACTAGTGACAACTCATCGGAGGGGCAAGGATGTTGATGTAGAAGCCCTCTATGGTCGATTCCCCCTCCGGCAGAGTGCCGGCGAAGGCTACAAGATGAGATTTCATGTATACAGAAGGTTACGGTGGTGGAAATTGTGTTTTGTCTTGCCCCCAGATGTTTTCGAGGTACGTAGGTATATATTGGAGGAAGAAGTACGTCGGTGGATGCCCGAGGGGCCCATGAGACAGGGGGCGCGCCCTATGGAGGGCCCTCCTATCTCGTGGGAGCCTCAGGTGCTTCTTGACTTGTACTCCAAGTCCTCTGGATCTCGTTCGTTCCAAAAATCACGCTCCCGAAGGTTTCATTCCGTTTGGACTCACTTTGATATTCCTTTTCTTGGAAATACTGAAATAGGCAAAAAAACAGCAATACGGGTTGGGCCTCCAGTCAGTAGGTTAGTCCCAAAAATGATATAAATGTGTAAAATAGAGCCCATAAACATCCAAAAGGGGTAATATAATAGCATGTAACAATAAAAAATTATAGATACATTGGAGACATATCAAGCATCCCCAAGCTTAATTCCTGCTCGTCCTCGAGTAGGTAAATGATAAATAGAGAATTTTTGATGTGGAATGCCACCTAGCATAATTCATAATGTAATTTTATTTATTGTGGCATGAATGTTCAGATCCAAATGATTCAAAATAAAAGTTCATATTGATAAAAGAAATACTAACACTTCAAGCATACTAATCAAAGTAATCATGTCTTCTCAAATTAACATGGCAAAAGAAAGTTCATCCCTACAAAATCATATAGTTAGGCTATGCTTCATTTTCATCACACAAAGATGTTCCCAACTTCTATACCCCTGATGACAAGCCAAGCAATTGTTTCATACTTAAATAATCTCAAACTTATTCAACCTTCACGCAATACATGAGCGTGAGCCATGGATATAACTCTATGGGTGGAATTGAATATGATGATGGGGATTGTGTGGAGAAGACAAAAAAGGAGAAAGTCTCACATTGACGAGGATAATCAACGGGCTATGGAGATGCCCATCAATTGATGTCAACATGAGGAGTAGGGATTGCCATGCAACGGATGCACTAGAGCTATAAATGAATGCTCAACAAAAGAAAACTAGTGGGTGTGCATCCAACTCGCTTCCTCACGAAGACCTAGGGCATTTGAGGAAGCCCATCGTAGGAATATACAAGCAAAGTTCTATAATGAAAAATTCCCACTAGTATGAAAAAGACAACTTATGAGACTCACTATATAAAAACATGGTGCTACTTTGAAGCACAATAATATGAGACTCACTAATGAAGAACAGGATGCTACTTTGAAGCACAAGTGTGGAAAAAGAGATAGTAGCATTGACCTTTTTATTTATTTTCTTTTTTTCTTTTTTTGGGCCTTTCTTTTTTCTTTTCTTGTTGGCCTTTCTTTTTTTTCTTTGGGCAATGCTCTAATAATGATGATCATAACACTTCTATTGATTACAACATATGAATTACAACTCGAAGCTAGAACAAGATATGACTCTATATGAATGCCTCCGGCGGTGTACCGGGATGGTGCAATGAATCGAGAGTGACATGTATGAAACATAATGCATTGTGGCTTTGCCACAAATACGATGTCAACTACATGATCATGCAATGGCAATATGACAAAAGTAAAGTATGTCATGATAATGATAAACGGAACGGTGGAAAGTTGCATGGCAATATATCTCGGAATGGCTATGGAAATGCCATAATAGGTAGGTATGGTGGCTGTTTTGAGGAAGATATAAGGAGGTTTATGTGTGACAGAGCGTATCGTATCACGGGGTTTGGATGCACCGGCAAAGTTTGCACCAACTCTCAAGGTGAGAAAGGGCAATGCACGGTACCGAAGAGGCTAGCAATGGAGGAAAGGTAAAAGTGCGTATAATCCATGGACTCAACATTAGTCAAAAGAACTCATATACTTATTGAAAAAATTTAGAAGTCATCAAAAAGCAAGTACTACGCGCATGCTCCTAGGGGGATAGATTGGTAGGAAAAGACCATCGCTCGTCCCCGACCGCCACTCATAAGGATGCACAAGCCAGCTACACTTCATGTTTCAAATTTGTTACACAACTTTAACCATACGTGCATGCTACGTGACTTGCTAACTTCAACACAAGCATTCTTTAAATTCATAATCACCCAACTAGCATGACTTTAATATCACTACCTCCATATCTCAAAACAATTATCAAGTATCAAATTTATCATAGCATCCAATTCACTTCCTATGATAGTTTTTATTATACCCAACTTGGATGCCTACCATTCTAGGACCAATTTTATAACCATAGCAAATACCATGTTGTTCTAAAAGACTCTCAAAAAGATATAAGTGAAGCATGAGAGACTAGTAATTTCTACAAAAATAAATCACCACCGTGCTCTAAAATATATCAGTGAAGCACTAGAGCAAAAACTATCAAGCTCAAAAGATATATGTGAAGCACATAGAGTATTCTAGCAAATTCTAATCAAATAGGATTCTCCCAAAAGGTGTGTACAGCAAGGATGATTGTGGTAAACTAAAAAGCAAATAGTAATATAATACACGACGCTCCAAGCAAAACACATATCATGTGGCGAATGAAAACATAGCACCAAGTAAAGTTACCAATGAACGAAGACGAAAGAGGGGATGCCTTCCCGGGGCATCCCCAAGCTTAGCCTTTTGGCTATCCTGGAATATCTTGGGGTGCCTTGGGCATACCCAAGCTTAGGCTCTTTCCACCCTTTATTCCATAGTCCATAAAAGCTTTACCCAAAACTTGAAAACTTCACAACACAAAACTCAACAGGAAATCTTATAAGCTCCGTTAGTGAAAGAAAACAAAACCACCACATAAGGTACAGTAATGAACTCATTATTTATTTATTTTGGTGCTAAACCTACTGTATTCCAACTTCTCTATGGTTTATAAACTATTTTACTAGCCATAGATGCATCGGAATAAGCAAACAACACACGGAAAACAGAATCTGTCAAAAACAGAAGTCTGTAGCAATCTGTAACTAACGCAAACTTCTGGAACTCTAAAAATCCTACCAAAATAGGAAGTCCTGGAAAATTCGTTTATTGATCAGCAGCAAGAAGAATCAACGCAAAAGCACGTTTTTGTGATTTAACAAAATTATATTTGTGCGTGCAAAGTTTCTATTTTTCAGCAGAATCAAATCAACTATCATCATATATAGGTTATTCTATAGGTTCTACTTGGCACAAACACTAATTAAAAGATAAAAACACATGTAAACAGAAGGTAGATGCAAGATTTATTGCTAAACAGGAGCAAAAACAAAAAACATAAAGAAAATTGGGTTGCCTCCCAACTAGCGCTAACGTTTAACGCAGCTAGCTAGGCATAAAAGCGAAGATAGATCTAACGAGTGCCATCTTTGGCACTAAATTCATAAGTAGCCCGCATGATAGATTCATAAGTTAATTTGACTTTCTTTCTTGTAAAGTGCTCCATGCCTTTCTTTAATGGAAATTGGAATATAATATTCCCTTCCTTCATATCAATAATCACGCCAATCGTTCTAAGGAAAGGTCTACAAGGAATAATAGGGCAAGAAAGATTGCAATCTATATCAAGAATGATAAAATCTACGGGAACCAAATTTCTATTTGCAACAATGAGAACATCATTGATCCTTCCCATAGGCTTTTTAATGGTGGAATCCGCAAGGTGCAAATTTAAAGAGCAATCATCAAGATCATGGAAACCTAGAATATCACATAAAGTTTTCGGAATCGTGGAAACACTAGCACCCAAATCACACAAAGCAAAACACTCATGATCCTTAATTCTAATATTTATAGTAGGTTCCCACTCATCATTAAGTTTTCTAGGTATAGAAACTTCCAAATTAAGTTTTTCATCATAACATTGCATCAAGGCATCAATGATATGTTTGGTAAAAGCTTTATTTTGACTATAAGCATGAGGGGAATTAACAACGGATTGCAACAAGGAAATACAACCTTCTAAAGAACAATTATCATAATCAAAATCCTTGAAATCCGAGATAGTGGGTTCAATGCTATTTAAAGTTGCGACCTCTCCAATCCCACTTTTACCAAATTTAGCATCAAGATCTAAAAACTCCGAATTCTTGGGACGCCTTCTAGGTAAAGTTGACTCATCATCAGTTCCATAATTGTAAAGATTCATATTGCAAAACATAGATCTAATAGGAGACGCATCAATAACTTTAAGATCGTCATCATTATTTTCATGGAAACTAGAAGACCGCAGCTTTTATAAAGCTATTTTCTTAGCACGCAATCTAGCAATTCTTTCCTTACACTCATCAATGGAAAACCTAATGGCTTTGAGGGACTCATTGATATCATGCTTAGGAGGAGAAGATCTAAGTTTAAGAGAATCAACATCAAGCAAAAGTCTATCAACGTTCCTAGCCAAATCATCAACTTTGAACAATTTTTCTTCAAGCAAAGCATTAAAATTCTTTTAAGAAATCATAAACTCTTTCACACTATTCTCAAAATCAGAGCGCATCTTATTAAAATTACCATAATAATTATTGTAGGAATTTCCATAATTATTAGAGGAATTATTAGGAAACAGTCTAGCATTAAAGTTTCCTCTATAAGCATTGTTTCCAAAACTATTCCGACAACAAAATTCACATCCATAGATTCATTATTATTCTCAATCAAAGAAGACAAAGGCATATCATTGGGATCAAGAGGAGTATTTTTAGTAGCAAACAATTTCATAAGTTCATCCATCTTTCCACTCAAAATATTGATTTCTTCTATAGTATGCACTTTTTTACTAGAAGATCTTTCGGTGTGCCATTGAGAATAATTAGCCATAATATTATCAAGAAGTTTTGTAGCATCTCCTAACGTGATTTCCATAAACGTCCCTCCCGCGGCCGAATCTAAGATATTTCTAGAAGCAAAGTTCAAACTGGCATAAAAAATTTGTATGATCATCCATAAATTCAAACCATGAGTAGGGCAATTGCGAAGCATCAATTTCATTCTTTCTCAAGATTGGGCAACATGCTCATGATCAAGTTGTTTAAAATTCATGATATCATTCCTAAGAGTGATAATCTTAGCGGGAGGAAAATACTTAGAGATAAAAGCATCTTTGCACTTGTTCCAAGAATCAATACTATTTTCAGGCAAAGAAGAAAACCAAACTTTAGCACGATCTCTAAGTGAAAACGGAAATAACTTCAATTTGACAATATCGTTATCCATATCTTTCTTCTTTTGCATATCACACAAATCAACAAAGTTGTTTAGATGAGTAGTGACATCTTCACTAGGAAGGCCGGCGAATTGATCTTTCATAACAAGATTTAGCAAAGCAGTATTGATTTCACAAGACTCAACATCATTAAGAGGAGCAATCGAAGTAATAAGGAAATCATTATTATTGGTATTCGAGAAATCACACAATTTGGTATTATCTTGCGCCATGGCAACAAGTAATCCAATACACAAGCAAACAGAAAAAGGCAAGCGAAAAAAGAGAGGAGGAGATTGGGAAAGAGAGGGTGAATAAAACGGCAAGGGTGAAGTAGGGGAGAGGAAAACGAGAGGCAAATGGCAAATAATGTAAATGCGAGGGAGATAGGTTTGTGATGGGTACTTGGTATGTCTTGACTGGAGCGAAGACCTCCCCGGCAACGGCACCAGAAATCCTTCTTGCTACGTCTTGAGCTTGTGTTGGTTTTCCTTGAAGAGGAGAGGGCGATGCAGCAATAGTAGCGTAAGTATTTCCCTTAGTTTTTGAGAACCAAGGTATCAATCCAGTAGGAGCCTCCTCAAAAGTCCCACGCACCTACACAAACAAACAAAGAACTCGCAACCAACGCAATAAAGGGGTTGTCAATCCCTTCACGACCACTTGCAAAATAGAGATCTAATAAAGATAGTATGATAAGATAAGTATATTTTTGGTATTTTATAATATAGATGGAAAAAGTAAAGATGCAAATAAAAGTAGATTGGAAGCAAATATGATAACAAATAGACCCGGGGGCCATAGGTTTCACTAGTGGCTTCTCTCAAGATAGCATAAGTATTACGGTGGGTGAACAAACTACTGTCGAGCAATTGATAGAAAAGCGAATGATTATGAGATTATCTAGGCATGATCATGTATATAGGCATCACGTCCGCAACAAGTAGACCAACTCCTGCCTGCATCTACTACTATTACTCCACACATCGACCAACTCCTTCCTGCATCTAGAGTATTAAGTTCATAAGAACAGAGTAACACATTAAGTAAGATGACATGATGTAGAGGAATAAACTCAAGCAATATGATATAAACCCCATCTTGTTATCCTCGATGGCAACAATACAATACGTTCCTTGCAACCCTTTCTGTCACTGGGTAAGGACACCCCAAGATTGAACCCAAAGCTAAGCACTTCTCCCATGGCAAGAAAGATCAATCTAGTAGGCCAAACCAAACTGATAATTCAAAGAGACTTGCAAAGATAACTCAATCACACATAAAAGAATTCAGAGAAGATTCAAATATTATTCATAGATAAAATTGATCATAAACCCACAATCCATCGGATCTCGACAAACACACCACAAAAAGAGTTTACATCGAATAGATCTCCACAAGAGAGGGGGAGAACATTGTATTGAGATCCAAAAGGAGAGAAGAATCCATCTAGCTAATAACTATGGACCCGTAGGTCTGTGGTAAACTAGTCACAACTCATCGGAGGGGCAAGGATGTTGATGCAGAAGCCCTCCATGGTCGATTCCCCCTCCAGCAGAGTGCCGGCGAAGGCTCCAAGATGAGATCTGGCGGATACAGAAGGTTACGGTGGTGGAAATTGTGTTTCGTCTTGCCCCCGGATGTTTTCGAGGTACGTAGGTATATATAGGAGGAAGAAGTATGTCGGTGGACGCCCTAGGGGCCCATGAGATAGGGGGCGTGCCCTATAGGGGGGGGCGCCCTCCTATCTCGTGGGAGCCTCGGCTGCTTCTTGACTTGCACTCCAAGTCCTCTGGATCACGTTCGTTCCAAAAAGCACGCTCCCGAAGGTTTCATTCCGTTTGGACTTAGTTTGATATTCCTTTTCTTCGAAATGCCGAAATAGGCAAAAAAACAGCAATACAAGTTGGGCCTCCGGTTAGTAGGTTAGTCCCAAAAATGATATAAATGTGTAAAATAAAGCCCATAAACATCCAATAGGGTTAATATAATAGCATGGAACAATCAAAAATTATAGATACATTGGAGACGTATCAGCTGGCCCCAGCGCGGCGTGCACACGCAAGCCGCCGTGCTGCCGTGCCAATCTAGCTAGCAAACCTTGCAGACAAGTAGCTAGAAGGAGCTATCTTGGCTAGCTTGCGGCCGCGAGCGCCGGACGGAGCTGGCATCCGGGCTGCCACAACATGGGCTCCGCACCGCCGGCGGTTTTGACCTCGCCGTCTGCCGGCGGCGGTAGCTACGTCCCATGGCCGAGGATGACTAGGTGGATGGGCTGGAGGTAGGAGGTCACTCGGGGATTTTTGTGCAGACTAACATATAGGTCCCAGAAGTCATAACACCCGGTCGAATAGAAGGCGTTGACTTAATGGCCGACATGGGCCCTGTGAGAGGTTAGAGTTAGATTCTAACCCTGAACTAACTCTAACCAAAGTGGTGTTTGGATGGCAGGGTTAGATTGACAACAAATGTATCCAAACAGGGCCATGGGTTGAAACGTGTCTATAACGACACTTTGTAGAGTAGTTGTTTCTTGGTAGGGCTGGTTGGTAAGAGCATGTACAATGGTTGATAAGGTAGTCTTATCTTAAGTCTGCCACGTATGCAAGTGGTAGTAGCTTCTTGGCATTTTAGTGGTTTCCTGCATTATTAGGGGTTTCTTGTAAGGAACGATGTACGTACTACTAGCGAAAATGGCGATTCTAGGTTGCGTTGTACTCCAACGAGTACTACTAGTGGTCGCGGGAGTGTATACCTCGTTTTATGGGTTTGATCCCGGCCGAATGCATGGCGGCCTTTTTTAAATAGTAACTTCACTGCGAGCCAATATTTTACACGGGTAGTTTGAGTTTTGAAGTCAAACAGACGTGCGGCACCACAATCTGGGTGCACTGGATAGCCTAGCCACGTGAACGGGTTTACCTTCCCAGCATCCCGTGGCTCGCGTGCTCGCCCTAGCCGGACCTCGCTTGCAGCTTCCTCATCAGCTAGTAGCATATTTAAACTAGCGCCTCCCAATTAAGCCCGAGGAGCCGGAAAAGCCTGGCGGGGCATTGGGAATTGTGCAATATGGCTCTGTACGTAAAGTGCTCTACTACTACTCTGTAGCTTGTGGCGTTGCATGCCTGGACTTCACTCCATTATCGGCTCTACTATAAAAGAAATTCCTCTTGACGTGTTTTTTTTGAAACGGAGGCAAAAGCTTTGCTTCATCTCATTCATAAAGAAGGAAATACTAACAAAGTTCGACGAGATCCATTACACCTCCACAAATGGAAGCGAAAAGCCTAGTATCGCTGTATCAAATAAGTCAAATGTTCTGCCCCTGCAGTAACCGTCGCTGTTAAATAGGCTGCTAGTGTGTGCGTGAGAGGAGCGGCTGAGTAGGCCAGCTACGTGAGAGGAGCGGCTGAATAGAGCACCGAGAGTACCCACTAGGCCACTACGCAGGTGTACTTTCCCTGCATTGATAGTATAGCAATGGTTCTAAAGAATAGTAGTACCCTCCACTTCCAACTGTAGCTTCTTGCCCCTGAGATTCAAGAGTTCAAAACTGGTGCACTATACTAGACTAGACTAGAAGTACAGTACATCGCACTACTAGTTGAGAAAAAGTAGTACCAGTGCTACTACAGTACGAGTACGTACTCGTCCGTCACATAATGTAAGACGTTTTTTGACACTAGTTGGCGTGTACAAAAAATAGCAAAAACATACCAAAATTTCTTAATCCACGCCAAAAACTACTACCTAGTGCCAAAAATTTCTTACTAGTGCTATTATTAACAGTATAATGCAATCCCATAACGTTCCATAATGCTAGTACTAGTAGTAAATAATAGCCTCACCCCTTTGCTAAGGAACGATCTACAGTTGGAAGGGACGAGGCCCTGCGGTTAATGCGCTCTTATCTCCTCCTCGCCAGTGCCCCTCCCCCCGAAGAGAAGGCAGTTCATTAATGCTCCCATGGATTCGCCAGGCGGTTCTCCTCATCGTTGGGGCTGGGAGACCTTGGACGATGATCCTCTGGGAGAAATCGCACGCTGCTCCGACGTCCTCACCGCCACAAGACTTGGTGCTTCCTGCACCAACATTTTCAAGACGGTGCTTAAACAGGCTTGGGAAAAGCCATGCTCGTTGGTCTTCCATGTGTCCTCGAGAAGAAGGTTCTTCTATGGGACAATCCTTCGAACAGTCCACCGCTCCCTGGCCATGTTTGCACGTTGACTCCGCTGGAGTTGCCGACGTTGAGAGGTAGTCGGATTTTGTCCGATAAGCAGGTCAGTAATGGGGTTTGATCATGTAGTACTTAGTTATTCCATTTCCATTCTATAATTTCTCCACTTCCCACCGTCTTATATATAGGTGTGGGTCGGTGCCAACGAAGATTGGCTTGCATACCTCCGGCCGGATACCACCATCATTTTGCACAACATCCACAACAGTGCTGCCATTCCGGTAGACCCCTTCTCCACCATTGGGATCGGCCTTCCGGACTAGCTGGGCTTGAATACGTATGATGATGCCTACATGAGATTGAAGAAGATACCAATTGCGTACCCGCCGACAAAGCAACGCGGCTACAACGATTACTATCTCATCGCGGTGTTCGACATAAGGATTGCCCTCAATGCAAGAGGCAGTAACGGCAGAGGCTGGTGCATGTTGGCGGCGGCAGATTTGTACCCCTGCATGTTCGAAGATGCTGTGCGCCATCTAGGCCGCATCATCGGGTGACAAGCCAGGGGACTTGTTTCACCTGGTTGCCATCCTACGGTATGGGAGATTACAAACAGAATGCACAAACCATCATTTGCATCCCTAACGGTACTCCATTATTTTGCAGGGACCAGTCATCCCCCGATCAAAATAAGATCGCCGATCCTGGATGTGCATTTGCATCTGCGATTCGGTCTAACTTGGAACATTGTAGCTGACTTTGGCATATTGGGATCAACTATCTTAGCAGTCGGTACCCATGGTACCACTGATGTGCAACATGGTCACACAATCTACCACGATCGAACCATCACCATCTACCCAGGTATTCCATTTTTTAACCCTCTCGCCTTCTCTTTCATTGTTGTACTAGTAGTATACTTAGTAGTACTAGTAGGAGTACTTTTTACCTTGGAGGACGCGTATAGCTAGCTAGGGCCTTGAAGACTTGAACCCACTAGCTGCCACCATTTTTGTTTTTCCATGTCTTACTATCTCATCCATGTAGCCAAGCGTGGCTATATATAATAAGCCAGTTATTTTACTTCCTCTATACCGGAGTAGTACTATTTGCTGCACAGTATTACTCACTGCCATATTTGAGCACAATATTATTATGCATGGACCTTGACTATGTACGTCACCATGTGTCCAGATCTGAGATGCCGCGTGTACCAGATTAACGGCGCCGAGTTCGACCCCCGTGATCCTACGTGGGTGCCGAGGAACACTCTTGGAGAGTACTCGCTTTTCATCGGGGACAACTACCCCATTGTGAAGAGGATGCCACCTTCCGTGCATGACGCGGAAGGCCTGCCGTTCATGAAGCATGGTTGTGTCTTCAGTGCGCACTACCGGATGAACGACATGCTGGGACACGCTATCCCTGATTTATGCCGCTTCAGCTTGGATGAGTCTCCATCATGTGGAACCGGACTAGAAAGCTGCGACAATGATTCCCGTTGCCCACCTCTATGGATCGTGCCATCCATGAAGAACACCTGGGACTGGAACCTGGAGGAGGACATGTAGCCCATCTATAACATGTAAGTGGAGTACGGTAATTGTGAATGGTAGCACTGTGAATATATGTAGACTAGTCGTGCACAAATTTATCACATGAATTGAAGATGAACTTGTGTGGCATACTGGCATTTGTCCTTTAGAATTTATTACTAGTAAATGTGTTATGTGTACGTGCAAATTGTGTGGTTGTTGCACGGGTTCCAACACGCTCTTTGAGAAAAAAAGGTGGCACAACTTTGGATATACGTGACGTGGCGGCATCATACAGTAGCATCGTTCGCTATAGTTGTAGTACACTCCTACTAGGATGAAAACTCCTATAAAACCTTGCGCTTGGCTCTTTGCCCCTTTGGGAGGTTCAACAGTTCTTACTCGTGTGAACCTTGCACTAGGCTCTTCGCCTCTTCGGAAAGTCCAACAATGATGATACTACAGTACAATATGCTTCTGGCAATCTGACACCGATAGAACTGCTGCACGTCCACCGCAAGGGCGAGGGCGAGGGAGAGGGAGACGGAGAGGGTGTTGTAGTCAAAATCCTCTCCTCGTCCTGTGAACCACCGCGTGCGTGGGCGAGGGAGAGGCGTAGTAAGCAAGCTTCTCCTCGTTCGGCGAGTTGACGGGACACATCAAAGTAGTACTAGTACTAGTAGTCCATACTGCGTCCTTTCCGATTAATATGGCTTAATTTGAAACGAGAAAAATATACTGGCGGTCAACGTGTGTAACAATACGCTCTTTACGGTCACTATATATAGTTTTGCGGTGATTATACGATCACTAGCTCATCGTAGAGCACCGTATTGCACCCTACTGACCGGCCACATAGTCGACGTGGCACTTTGTTGACTAGTTAAATTGTCACCTGGTTTCTGGGTCCCACCTGTCAGTTGGCAGAGCAAAGAAATCAGTTAAAGAAAACTTTACATAGGCACGACAGGAGTCCAACCCTTGCGCGCGAACCACCCTGGCTGTGTATGTGAGTGCATGCACGTGTACTCCCTCGGTCTTCCAACAAAGAGTGTACATCGGCTAAAAAACAAAGAGTGTAGTACATGATGTACATCTACACTTCCAATGCATTTAGCCCTTAATCTAAATCGATATTGATTGACTAATGCACCAACTTGTGCTCTAGGTATACGCTACATGTCTATCCTTAATTACAGCATGCAACGACCTTCATTTAATCTTCTTCTCTCAATGGTCGCATGCACACATAAGTCTACTACTTTTGGGCGTTAATTATGCCCGGGTCAATGTGTAAACTCTAAATGTAGAGTCTTTCACGGACGTAGGGAGTAGGTTGAGCACTTGAGCGTGAACGTGTGTGTTGCGTCATGTGCAATGTGCCGCATGGGTGCGTGAGTGTTGCGTGCGTCCATGTGTACGTGTGAGTGTTGCATGTTGCATGCATGCATGCATGCATGGGGCTTACTCCCTCCCATTGACATGTTCATATTTCAAGCTTCCTCTGTTCCCTCCATATGGTGATACTCCCTCTGTTCCAAAATACGGAGTAAAAGCCTCCCTCTGTTCACAAATATCACTACAAAAAAAAGACACATCCATGACATTTTGGGTTGAACAAATTTTTTTCTGTCATACATATGACACTTCTATGACGATAATTGTGACAAAATCCGGTATCATCATAGATGTGGTGGGCTCCTACTTCTATGACAAAAAATCATGACAGAAAATGGGCTTTTCATCCTGGGTGGGCCGAAGACGTAGATGCATAACATTCGTTTCGCCGTCCATGACGGAATAAACCATGGTAGAAGCGAGGGGGAGGAAAATTTCGGGGAGTTCCTCGTTACAATGGGAGGTCGGGGTCCGAGCGATGCGCGTTTCTCTCGTACACGTACGCGCGTGTGTGCGAGGCGTTGGCTCTAACTGAACCCGGGCGAGGCGTTGGGCTCTAACTGAACCCGAGCGATTGCACTACAGGCTACGCGTTACTGAACCCGAGCGATCGATCGATGGCTTTAACTGAACTCGATCAAGCGATTCCTTTGCTACTGCTGCTAATTGAAGCCGATCGATGCTGCCTCTGGGATGAATAGTGAGTGTTGCAGGGGGGTTGGATTAACAGTGAGTGGTGGCGTTGCCTCTGGATGAACAGGACCCCGTGATGTGGAGGGCTAGATGAGCAGTAGACGGTGGAGGGGTGACCGTGGAGGGGTGGTTGAACAGGACCCCGTGGTGTGGAGGGCTGGATGAACAGTAGACGGTGGAGGGGTTCCCGTGGAGGGGTGGTTGAACAGTACGGTGGAGTAGCGCGCGGTGGAGGCTGGATGAACAGGAGCCCATGGAGGCTGGAGGAGGTCGACGGTAGCCCGTGGAGGCTGGAGGAGGTCAACGATGGAGATGAACAGTATCCCGTGGAGTCCCGTTTTGCGGTACGCCACACCCCTCCCGATGAACAGGACCCCCATTTCGAACGTAGGAGGTCCGTTTCGTCCGTTTTGCGGTACGCCACACCCCTCCCGATCAATAGGACCCCCGTTTCGACCGTAGGAGGTCCGTTTACTCCGTTTTGCAGTACGCCACACCCCTCCCGATCAACAGAACCGCCGTTTCGACCGGAGGAGGTCTGTTTCCTCCGTTTTGTAGTACGCCACACCCCTCCCGATCAACAGGACCCTGTTCCGAACGTAGGAGGTCCGTTTCCTCCGTTCTGCGGTACGCCAAGCCTCGTTCCATCGCCTGTTCCATCCAAGACCTCCCGATGAACACGACGACGCATTCCGTTTCGACCGAGCCGGTTGGCTCCCACGCGTTTTGTTGCCTCCCGATGAACACGACGCATTCCGTTGCCTCCCCATGAACACGACGACGATGTTGTTTCTCCGTTCCGACCCAGCCATGTACACGAGCCCTCGCCGTACGTATGCGCGAGTAGGCGTTCGAGACCCCGCCCGTATGTACACATATGTGGCTATATTTTCTTTCTTGCACCCTGGCCGCTTTACGTACATGTACATGCTACGTGCGCGCCTCTACTACGACACGTGTGCGCCTCTACATCCACCAGTATATATGTACATACACGTTCGCGACCAGAATGACAATGCTACGTATGCTTCGACCAGGTGGGTCCTGACTGTCAGGCACTTCCTTGTGTGCAAAGATGTAGCTGGTGGGTCCCAGCAGTCAGAGGGGCGAATTGTTTTTTTGCCTAGACGCACTTCCTTGCATGTGAAGGTGTAGCTGGTGGGTCCCAGCAGTCAGGGGGGAAACATTTTTTTCACGAAATACGGTGGCCTGTCCGATGGGTCCCTGCTGTCAGGTAGAGGAATAATTATTTTGCGCGTAGTAAGGAGGCACTTCCTTGCTGTGGCCGTGGATCCAGCTGTCAGCGTCTCCACGCACAGTACTCTTCCGATGGAAGTCGGTCGTTGACCACATTGACCACACCGCACCGAGAGCACCACGGCGGTGGATGAAGGCGAGGCCTAGGAAGGGGACGACACGGAGGCAGGGAAGACTCGGCAGTTGTTTCCCACGCGGAGGGGAGTACCACTGTACGAGGGTTTACTGGTTCGTCTGCCATCGCCAGATAATAACAGCAGGTGTGGGTGAGTAGAGGGATGGCTAGGCCAGCGATGGGAGTATGGTGGGCGGTGAGGCCTGCGCGACAGCACAGCCGGCCGCGGGGAGGAGGGAGCAGGCAGTCCTGCTGGTGCTTGTTTGAGCGGCTGGAGCAGGAAGAGCAGAGATTGAAGAAGCATGATGGCCGTTGGATGGACATCCTACAGTCACTGCTTGTGCGTCAACCTTTTTTTAGGAAAGCCTCAAATCTGTGGAAAACAACATACATCCCATCTGCCATTATTTCTAATAATTTACAACCCATTTGCTAATTCTTAAGGTTTTGTTGGAGCCCATATTCTTTTTGTTAGCATTACAGCCCATATTGTGGCCACGGTTAAAAAATTATATGAAATTTTGCATATTTCGGTGAGGTCCGAACTGTTTTTAATCCTGAAATTTCGATTCACATTCAAACTTATTTTACAAATAAATGTATATCAATATAAAATCCAACAAATTCTCCATGCATAAAAATTAATGTAATTTAAAATCTTGAAATGAAAAAAAAAGATATTTGAAACTAATTGCCGGTTTGATGTGTTTTAAAAATGTACAGCCCATTTCTCATTACTGATGGGCCATTTTCTCGGCCAGCCGAATGAAAGCTCTCCTCGTCTTGAAAGATTTGCAGCCCAACAGGCCTGACAAAGCGACTTACTTGGCAAATCACAAAAAAACTGGGCTGTGGTCGTGGACCTAGCTGTGAGCCTCTCCACGTACAGTACTCTTCCGATGGAAGTCATTCCTTGACCATGTTGACCACGCCGCGCGGAGAGCACCACGACGGTGGACGACGGCGAGGCCTAGGAAGGGGACGACACGGAGCCGGGGAAGACGCGGCAGTGGAATCCCGCGCGGAGAGGAGTACAAGGGTTCACTAGTTCGGCTGCGGTGTGAGGCTGCCGTCACCGCAAGGCCTGGCCAGCGGTTGGAATAGTAGGGGGCGGTGAGGCCTCTGCGGCAGCACAGCTGGCCACGGGAGGCAGGAGCATGCGACACGACCAGCGCTGCTTTGGGCGGCTGGAGCAAAAAGACCAGAGGTTGAAGAAGCACTACGGCCGTTGGATGGATATCATACGGTCACTGGAGCTAGAATCGTTCATATTGACTAAGTTGACAAAGCCCTTCGTCCCTGTCAACTTAGTCGGCCCACAAGTCAGCCTCCCCCAAGATGGGTCCCAACTAGCCGGGGGAGTATTCATTTTTTGTGCGTAATAAGGAGGCACTTCCGGTGGGTCCAAGCTGACAGCAGGGGGAACATTTTTTCGCGAAATACGGTGGCCCGGCCGGTGGGTCCCTCCTGTCAAGTGGAGGAATAATTATTTTCCGCGTAATAAGGAGGCACTTCCTTGCGGCTGCCGTGGACCCAGCTATCAGCCTCTCCACGTATAGTACTCTTCCGATGGAAGTCGGTCATTGACCACATTGACCATGCCGCACCGAGAGCACCACGGCGGTGGACGACGGCGAGGCCTAGGAAGGGGACGACACGGAGTCGGGCAAGACGCAGTAGTGGATGCCCACACGGAGAGGAGCACGAGCGTTCACTGGTTCGGCTACGGTGTGTGGCTGCTGTCGCCGCAGAATAACAGTGGGTGTGGGTGAGTGGAGGGATGGCATGGCCAGTGGTGGGAGTAGTATGTGACCGGTGAGGCCTCCGCCGTAGCACAGCCGGCCACGAGAGGCAGGAGCAGGCAGCACGACCGGCGCTGCTTTGGGCGGCTGGAGCAAGAAGACCAGAGGTTGAAGAAGCGCTGCTTTGGACATCATACGGTCACTGGAGTATTGACTAAGTTGAGAAAGCCTTCCGTCCCCGTCAACTTAGTAGCCCCACAAGTCAGCCCAACAATATGGTTGGTCCCAAATAGCAAGGGGGTATTCACTTTTTTGGGCGTAATAAGGAGGTACTTCCTTGCGTGCGAAGATATAGCTGGTGGGTCCGACCTGTCAGCGGGGGGAATGTTTTTTTCGCGAAATACAGAGGCCCTTCCTGTGGGTCCTAACTGTCAGGTGGAGGAATCATTATTTTGCGCGTAATAAGGAGGCATTTCCTTGCATGTGGCCATGGAACCAGCTGTCAGCCTCTCCACGTACAGTCGAATTCTGATGGATGTCGTTCATTGACCACGCTCACCAGGCCGCGCCGAGAGCACCAGGGAGGTGGACGACGGTGAGGCCTAGGAAGGGAACGACATGGAGCCAGGGAATACTCGGCAGTTGTTTCCCACGCGGAGGAGTACGAGGGTTTACTGGTTCGTCTGCCATCGCCGGAGAATAACAACATGTGTGGGTGAGTAGAGGGATGGCTAGGCCAGCGATGGGAGTATAGTGGGGCCGTGGGGCCTATGCGATAGCATAGCCGACCGCGGGTGGAGGGAGCAGGCAGCCCCGCCGGCGCTTGTTTGAGCGGCTGGAGCATGAAGAGTAGATATTGAAGAAGCACGACAACCGTTGGATGGACATCCAACAGTCACTGCTCTCGTGTGTTGACTAAGTTGACAGGGCATTGCATGTGCGTCAACCTATTTTTTTATGAAAGAATACGCGTCAACCTGTAGTAGGCGCACAAGTCAGCCTTAAATCTGTGGATAACAACATACAACCCATCTACCATTATTTCTAATAATGTACAACCCATTTGCTAATTCTTAAGAATTTTTTTGGAGCCCATCTTCTTTTTGTTAGCATTACACCCCATATTGTGGCCACGGTTAAAAAGTATATGAAATTTTGCAAATTTCGGTGCGGTCAACTGTTTTTAATCCAGAAATATTGATTCACATTCAAACTATTTTGAAAAATAATTTATATAAATATAAAATCCAAATAATTTTCCATGCATAAAGATCAATGGAATTTAAGATCTTGTAATGAAAAAAAATTGAAACTAATTCCCGGTTTGATGTGTTTTAAAAATGTACAGCCCATTTCTGGGCAAACCGAATGAAACTCTCCTCGTCTTGAAAGATTTGTAGCCCAGCAGGGCCGATAAAGCAAGTAGGCCTTGTTTGGGTATTTCTTAAAAAAATAGAACTGGGCTAGCCATTTTCAGCAAGAGAAAACACAACTGGGCTCATAATGTGGTAAACATAAATAAAACCCTGGCTAGACGGGCCACAGCCCCCCGCACAGCCCCGTTGTTACCCTGATCCATTGCTAAAACTAGTATAAATAACAACTGCTTGTTCCTCAAAAAACTGCGCGACTTGCTGGGTCCCTGGTGTCAGCCGCTCGTAGTGTAATTCTCTCGTTTATTGACTACATTGACAATGGCATGAGCCCCAGATGTCCAACCATTAGGAGGAACCATATTTTTGGGCTTGTACTATAGAGGCACTTGCTTGCGTACTGCCATGACACTGGTGGGTCCCTACTGTCATCCTCTCCACATATAGTCATCTCCTTGTTCCTCTCGGTTGTTGACGATGTTGACAACGCAAGAGGGCGGCGCACCACGCACAGTGAACAAACCAAGGCGAGACCTCGGACGGAACAAACAGGAGCCGTTGAAGATGCGTTGGTCCAGTCGCAGGCGGAGGGGAGTACGAGGGTTGACTGGTTCGGGCGCGGATGCGTGTTGGGGCTGACGTCGCTGGAGAATAACAGGACATGTGGGGGAATAGAGGGAGGGACTGGCCTACGTTGGAGGGTACGTACGGTAGGGCGGCGGAGGCGCAGCCAACCATGGGAGGCAGGAGCAGGTGGAGCCGACGGGATGATTTGGTTTGGACGGCTGGAGGAAGAAGAAGACAAGAGATAGAAGATACACGACAGATGTTGGATGTCAATCCAATGGCTGGTAGGCAGAATCGTTTGTTGACTAGCTAGTAAGTCGACACCACCTTGAATAGGCTATTTCCTCGCGGGTCCCAAATGTCAGAATCCAAATCTGTCACGGTCATGCAGCCTTTCCTATGAAAATTTACAGCCCATTTGATGTGCTAGTTTTGAAATAAGTCTGTGGGTGTTGGTGGGGGCTAATCACTTGGCTTCTGTAATGCATAGTGAGCTCAAGCAGCCGGCGAGAGTGATGTTATTTCCCTTGGTTGGGATTTGTTACAATATTTCACTCTAAATTAAACGAATGGCAAGCCATTTTCCTTGTTTCAAAGAAAATATGACAGTCACAGCCGAGTTGAAAAGGGCAGGAACATCTAACTCCAGCTTACAAACAGTACAAAAGCACGAGGGTTAATTGTTCATCAGGTTTACAAAAAAACCCAGATTGAAAAGGGCAACAACATCTAACTCCAGCACAGTTTTCGGCAGTGACAGTCAAATGGATCGGTCAGGTCCATAGAATGAACATCCTGGATCGTAAAATTTACTGGATTATGACCACAATATGTTGTAAATAGAAGCCTGACATGTCCAGAAGCTCTTTTGCCCACCTGAAACTCCTTTTTTTGCTCTTTGACATACCCATCCGTCAAAACCATGTTGCTGATAAACTTAATCCTGATGGACAATAGTAACCTCGCATTCAGCAGGAAGAATGTGACAAATCTTGTGTTTGCACGGTTGTCTTCATATCGTTCTAGCGTTATTGTCTTCAATCGAATCTAATGAGAAGTGAGAAAATCCCGATGCATATGAATCCACCGATTGGTTATAACTTTCTTGCCCCGTCCTGTTGCCTAAATAGACCTGAAGATTGAAAACAGTTAAGTTCTAAAAGAAGAGTGTCGAAAGAGCAACAGCTGAACGGTTAATTCTAGTACACTATATGCGGGCTTCCAATGTGCGTGAAATTATCATCTTTATATACAACTTCTCCAGACATGGAAAGCATTGCAGCAAGCCAATAATCTTGTTCAGATCAAAACTATTCATTTGGATATATAAGATCTTGACAGAACCCAACACCATTGATAGGATATCCATGGAGAAACTCTTCATTGAGCATAGAACATAATACTAGTAAAAAATGTGTACTCCGAGATCTCTAGTTTAGGCACAGAGAGGACGGTTATTTGCGAAGGTGAATAACTAGAATCAAGGATCAACCTTTGAAGTGAAGGGGCATCTTGGATGATAAGCTGCCTTCCGTCAAAAGAAATTCCAATTCTTACAAGGTTAGGCGACTTTATTTGGAGACAACCGATTCTAACAGTGAAAACAAGCACCAAGCACTCCAGCACAGGGCAGCTGGAGTGGATGATGTTGTGCAATGAGGCCTCCGATATACGAACCCGCACAAGTGAAAGTTTCTTGAGAAATGGGAGTTGAAGGTTTAGTACCAGATTGTCTGGTAGTTAGCACAGCGCAAAGGTGGCGGTGTGGAGAGAGGAGGAAAACCGCGAGATGGACATCGGTGCTGAGGGCACAAGTTCATGGCGTTCGGTATGTGGTATGTGATTTCCAGGGGAATAGTAGAACTCAAGCAGCTGTAGTTCTATGAATTCAGGGGATTTTAGCCAGGCGTCCACCATGCAGGGCATGGTATGCTTGCTCAGGTAGCATGACGGGATGCAGAGGCTTTGAACAGATCCTTGGTGGGAGGAGATGATGGCTCTGGGGATTTCAAAATCATTGAAGAGAGATAGCTAACGAGAGTCGAGATTAAGGGGCACGGCGTGCCATAGAGGGTGCCACCGAATTGAGAGGACTTGGCTGCGGCAGCAATCCTTGGTGGGGAGAAGCGAGATGATCTCCCCAAGGACGGCGTCCGGGAGATCGCCGATGCGGTCCACCCGAGATTCTACGGGTTCCTGGGATCTGGTGGGGGCGGGGTCGCCGCTTCTCCCCGCGCTGCCGGGTGCGAGATCTACAACAGGCGTCGCCACTGGCGGGAGCCTCATCTTCTTGGTGCTGGGGTCAGCCGACTCCATTTTCCTCGAGGGCATCACATCGCACTCACGGATTTGAGCAGAGTAACGAATGACAAGACTAGTTGTAGTGCGAGCGAAGAAGAAGGGGAGCTGGGGGTTTTCTGTAGGAGTGAGGAAGAAGGGGAGCTGGGGTTTTCTGTAGGAGTGAGGTGAGGAATTTGGGGGTACGAGTGGAGTGATTGACGTGAGGTGGGTGGGAGCGAGGAGGAAGAAGAGCACTCAGGTTTTTGGGGGGGGGGCGGTGTGCTGTGTGTGGGTAGCGCCTCTCATTCAGTAAATATATGGGCTTTTGAATTGATTTTACTATTTACTAGTGTGGATGGGCTGTTTTGTCTTGGGCCCAGAGAAACAATTACTACTAGTATAGTGGAGACACTCTACAGCTACCCAGAGAAACAATTACTACTAGTACAGTGGAGACACTCTACCGCTTCTGGCTCCTCCTAGGTCATTGAAACGTCTCCCTCTACTGAATGTCGTTATACTTTTGTTCTTCGACATGCGGGCCATGTAGCGCGCGGGCCCAAATGCCATCCACCCAATTAGAAGGCAGTATGCAGGCGGAGAGTCACCCCGGTTGTAGCGCGGTAGTAACAAGCCGTCGTATCACAAAACCCCACCTCCCCGCAGTCTAAGTTTGATAGACGAAGCAACCATCATTTCACTCTTCGTTGAATCCCCTTCTCCCTCACCGTCTTCAAGAAAGGCAACACTCACATCTGCCACTGTTCTTCTCTCCGAACGAAGGGAAGGTAAGCGGATCCGTGATGTTGGTATATTTTCGTTCAGAGAAAAAAAGAACTTTTGCAAAGCAGTAACCGATCCTCACTCTCTTTTATGTTTCATTGTCATTGCGATTGTGTTTTCCTTTCAGTGGTCTCCTAGTATTCGTCAGTTTCATGATGGACCGAGGAGAACCAGGCAAAGATCTGCCGATATTGGAGCAGACGTGGGAGGCTGATCCCCACGAGACAGAGAGCTCCAAGAAGATGGAGGCAACCACCGAGCCGACCCCAGATACGCTCATGGCCACTACTGAGATGGCCAACGCCCCGTTTGAGGTTACAGCCCCCATGGCAATGTAGGGGCATTTTTTCCCCTTCGAGGATGTGTTGCCCCCCCCCCTCCGCTGAGCTGCCCAAGGTGATTTCCTTCTTTGCCGATCTCGATTGTGGTTTTTCATCTAAGTATGTGGTGATTTTTTTAGAAAAGGAAGTATGTGGTGATTAATAATGCAAAATTTTATTAGCTTCGATGCCATGCTATACATAGTGGTTTAAATAACTTGTGTTTCTTATACTGAAAAGTAATTCAGAATTTGTTTCTGTTTCAATTAGAGCCCTGATATAGACAAGGATTGTGTGGTTGTACATGTCACTCGCTATGAGGCGGACGACCTGAATATACGCACTGGAAAAACAGAGTTCTTAGGATGTTGGATCCTGGAAGCCATTTGCGGTTATACCAATGAAGAGTTGTATTCCAGCCTCACTGTTGTCAGGCGTGTTGTTCAGGGTGTACTGAAGCACAAGAAGTTCAAAGCTACTCCTTCATTTGTGAGGCATACTGTTCTTGTCAAGCTTACGCGGGAAGATGACGTGGCATGCCTCCACAAACAAGTTTATCAGTGGCAAGGCCACAAGGTTGTCTTCATGAAGGTTCACAGGATTGAGCTGATGGGGGACGTCCTCGATGATGTTCTTGGCAAGGTCCGTCTTGTGTCCAGCCCAAATTAGATCGAGGCATGAAATAGTTGCCCCAGCTAGTGTTTAATAGTAGTTTGGATTGTGTCTAATTATCCGAACCTTGCCTGTTATCGACCCCTCTGGGGCTAGTACTCTGTTTGAATCCGTCTATGGGAACTGCTGCTACTTTTGTGTGCCCGTGAATCATGTGAGAACCATCGTAATTGTTGCCAAAACAGATGCGTCCTCACTAGTTTTTTCATGAATATGCCATGGTAAGACATAAGTTGTCATGGTTTATCATATGAGCAATGTGTGTTTTCATGAAATAGAGCACTTGTTCGAGAACCGTGCGCCGACGTATACATAAGTACTTGTAAACACTATTGGTGCTACCCCACTTGTAAGCAGTTGCGCAAAACACGACACATTGGCCCAGCTCGCTTCAACACTAGGCTATCGACTAGCTAACAATCAACAATTTGTTGTCTGACATATAAGCAACTATGTATCTTGTTACAGTGGTTCATGCAGTTAATTGAGGCCACAATGTAATAAATTCCAAACGTTCACACACTAGTCCAGCGCTCATGTGGAACACTCACATTAAACTCGTCTTCATGAAAAACTTGAAAAGCATAAGTTAAGCAATTTTATACATCTCAATGATTCATAGAACATAACAAACATATACTAGTTCACATCAAAAGACAAAGTTGTGAGAAGGTTTACAAATCAGGAAAAAACAAGCAAGGCTTGTCTGAGCAAAGGGCCTCCCGGCAAGCTTAAACTTCCTAGTGTTCACTCTGGTTTTTTTCTTGTTGCCACCATCTAGGGTTAGGTTCTCTCATTCCAGAATAACCAATTATAATTGTGGTCTCAGCTGGAATGCTAAATTGAACCATGCAGTGTACTGACCAGGTGAAATTCTTGTGCATTCCACTAAATTTAAGCACCACTATTTGCAGAAATAAGCAGACCACAATGCCTCTTGTCCGCGCACCTGTCCAAAAAACCGCCGTGCAGCCGTGCCAGCTAGTCCCCGGTCCATGGATGAACTGGTAGAAAGTGCACTCCGGACTAGGATGTAGTTGTTTTTGCTCGTCCCAGCACTGCAATCAGGAAGTAAAACGTACGAATCATCTTCTTTTAGATTGCGTTGGTCATTCTACCTTAGTTACTACCAATGTAGGGATACCTTGAAGACGGGTGGTTAGACCACGGCAACGAGGGATAGCCATCACATTTTGCGTAGTTGTACTAAAACTGAGGTGTGTGCTTTTGATTGCGCGGATAGAAACGATACGGAGACAGGCATCCTGAAACGATATGGAGACAGACATCCCTGTCTGCGCAAATATGAAACACGGTTATTTAAACAGTGACAGATATTACTACTTTCCCCCATTTCCTCTTAGAACCAAGTCCTAGATTCATGCTACAGCTTTCCCACTTTCTTCCCTATTTGAACCAATGCTTTGAGTCGACTGTATGAACTAGCTTTACTTTTAATAATAGTAGAAGTCTAGGTGGCTTTGGAATAGCGGACGGAAGTAGAAAAGGATCCACACGAAGGGAGCTGGGGCAGTAGCGCAAGGAAGGTTTCGAAGGAATATATACTTGAGGGTCGTCGGCATGTGGCAAAGACAACGTCGGGAGGCCGCATCTTGGCCACAATACCGCAGGGAGGAATAAGGGGTCGGAGGCCCTCCCGAGCCGACGCTCTCTCGGAGAGAACGGCACGGCCGCCGATCAGGACGCGCGGGCAGTCGTTGGTCTCCTCCCTCGCCACCGACGACAGCGTGGACGATGCACCTACACCCCTGACCCGGTCGAGGTTATCCGGCCGGATTTGTGACCAGCCGTGAGCTGAGAGAGAGTGTGGACACCTATGTCTTGCTTAGATCTGGAGAGCATGAGAGAGTGAACAAGAGGAATCCTAGTAAAGCAAGCACTAAGGCTCCTGCTTTTATATATAGTGGAGTGATTTTGTTGTACCAACTTCAAAAAATGCGCTCCTACATGTACCCGCGAGTGGGTGTGAGAGAACTAGTGTGTGCGTGCACCGCTTCTCTTCGTGAGAGTAGAATATACTATGCCCAAAGAACGTTCGCCGCAAGAGTAATAGTATAAGTGTCTGACGTGTGAGCTAAAATAAAATGTGCGCACCGTCTTTTGTTTTTTAGAAGTTGTGAGGGTAGGGTGTGAAGAGCACATATGTGCGTGACGTCTACCTGCAGATAGACGGTGGGTGCGACGTGCGACTCAGCGAGAGGACTCGGGAGAGTCGTGACTCGTGAGGGTGCGTGTGCGTGAGAGAGAGGGGGCACGTATCAATGCAATGCATGTGTCCGTAAATCATTATCCGATGAACGTTCGCCACAAGCCTTTTCCTGAAGAACGCCGTAAGAACTGTTAGATCGGCATCCGACAGTGTCATTTTTGCCATGTCATTTAACAGAACAGCCACTCCTACACACAAATCTTCCATGTGAGTGTTAGCAACTGTCGTATGCTCCATTCATTCCGAAATGCAGTGCATATAGCTTTATTGAAAATTCGAACCTCACAAACTTTTACCTACTTTTCATGTACCAAATTGCACATGTAGAATACCCTGTATATATCATTTCATTCATATTTGAGAGGTAACTATAAAGATGGGTGAGGAGTCGACAAAGAAAGACCATCGTATCACCCGCAGCAATTTCAAGCATCCTTTAGTGTCGAGGTGTATCATAGAAACTCTATATGATATGATTTTTATAAGATTTTTTCCTTTAGAGCCAATTGGTTCATAGGAATAGATTCATATACTCCACATTTCAAAGGAAATAAACATGATATCATTTCTATAGCTTTAGAGCCACTTGGTTCATATGAATGGATTCCTATACTCCCTTAATTTCAAAGGAAAATAAGCATTAGCGTATATTCAATAGAAAAGTTCCTATGATATGAACCAAATTACATCTCTTTTCTAATCCCTCCTCATAGGAATTGAGATACATGTCATCTCTAGATTCAATAGAAAAGTTCCTATGATGTGAACCAAATGACATCTCTTTTCTAATCCCTACTCATAGGAATTGAGATGCTCCATGTCATCTCTTTCCCTACAACTTCCATGGATACATCTTCTATTCCTAAATAAACCCACTAGTAGCTTTTTTCCAAAACATGCAACTATGGCACAAGAACTATATAGTGTGCCAATAACTTTGAAAGATGGTCGATGGATGAAGCTAACCCGACAGTGCAGAGATAGGCAAATCAGAGCACTACTGGCCGTTGGATATCATCAACATTCCACCAGATCTGCCACATGTACAATTTACAAGACTCCATGGTTGAACTTAAGCATAATGCACAAACCTCAAAACACAAGCACTTCTCCTTTGTTCTAGAATCTTCTGTATCATAATTGATTTTTTTCTAAATGAATTGCCATTATTTGTTTTTTACTTTATGATTTACAATGCACAACCCCATGAATCTTAACATTTTTATAAAACTAATTGATTTTGAATGAGATGAACTATAGGAACTAAACAGACATCTACATCATGCATATATGACTCAAAGCTTTACATGCTATAGTGTGTATTTATTCATAATTTGGTTTCGAAATCTCATGCGTTCAATACATGTGTACCTTACTAGTTTTGAGTAGAGTAGCAAATTTCACGCGGCCTCGGGTATATCAAAATGCAGGGCCCATGCATCATTGCCTTTCGGTCGAACCTACGTCCACATTTTTTTGGACGTACTATATCTCCACTGGTCCCCAAACCCAAAATGCTGCCTCGTTCCCATAAAACCAAGTGGCCCACACATATTTAAGGCATCGACTCGAACCCGTTTACTATGACGTGGCCCCGCACGCCATAGTACTCCTAGAAACCCTACCGCCGCACTCATCATCGGTTTTCTTCAAGAGGACGAGGGAGAAGCCGATTCGTAGTGGAGGCACTTTCAAAAAAAGGATCTGTAGTGGAGACCCCTACCCTAGGGTGCCCTAGGTAGCTGTCGCACGCATCATTGTTTTCTCTTATCTTTATGCTCTTGCGCCCTAGAGTGAAATGATGGTTGCTTCGTCCGTCCAGCTTAATGCGGGAAAGGTGGGGCTTTGTGATTTGACCCCTCATCGCTCATTTTCTACTACTGCGGCGCTACGACCGGGGTGCCTCCAATTCCAACTGCTGCTCCGAACTGTAATTTGGTGCATCGCACGTGGAACAAGACAATGGATGAGCCACATATCGGCCAAAGGGGTCCTGTTAAGTGTGTCGCCATTTCGTGTGGACTAACCCTGCTTCAGTTGCTACGCCAACACGACAGGAGCAGCCTACCACTTGGTTTTGCTCCTTGGTGAATCCCGACTATATTGATCTAAAAAGATACATGCTGAACTACCCTCGCCATCTCGGTTTTTTATTTTTAGGCATCTCGGTTTATAGGGCCTACACCTAGTTCTAGGTCATCCATTTGACTAACTAAATATGAGTTACTATGTTACAAGAAGTATATCATTGGATTCTTAAGCGGATGTAGTTGTATTTAAAAGTCGAGGGCGGGGCTTTTCCTGCACGGTAGGCGGGGCAGTTCGGCCTAGTCGGTTCAACAGAGATGCGAGAAGACGAGGGAGTAGGCTACTGCAAATGTAGGGCTGTGTGATTTAACAGCGAGTTACTGCTGGACAGGTGGGGCCCCGTGATTTGACTTGCCATTATCATTTTAACTGCGGCGCTACGACCGGCGTGAATCTCCTGATTCCTGACCACCTCCATATAGGTGCCTCTCCCAATGCTCCACCATGTAGTAGAGGCTAGCTCTTGCATAAGAGCCCACTTCTCCACTTTTTCCTTGCCTCTCTTTCCTCCACATATGCAAAAATGCCATGTAAAGCGCACTATTGTACTTACTTTTACTTGCTCCTACAGGTGCTTAAGCTTGCCACATAGGCATAAAGTCTGATGTGGCAAGTTAATCAAGAAGAGAGAGACTAGTTTGGTGACCCAAGGAAGAAACGGTGCTAAGCGCGTGTACCTAGGTGAAAAGACAATTTTGAGTCTATAGCTAATTAAATGAAGCAAACTTAGCAACACCATTTCATTGGAAGAGGTCACTCCTTGGCAAATGCAATAAATACTAGTACTCCCTGTGTCCCATAATATAAGAACGTTTTTGGCACTACACTAGTGTCAAAAACGTTCTTATATTATGGGACAGAGGGAGTACGAAGAAAGAGATTGAGAGAAGTAAAAAAATAAATACACTTATAGCCAACCTTATAGCCATAACCTTGTTGTAGTATGAGTGACTAAGTGATGACTATGTATGACATGCCAACATCAGATAGCCTAATGCACCGTGTTAAATCTCCAAGGGCGCGACCGCGCGAGCGACGCGACAGTCGTGGTACGCGCGACCCTGATACAGGCTGCTGGCAGCCCTTGGTCGCATGCTAAGTTGCTGAATATTTGCAGAATAACCCTCCAGGATAGGATATTTACCCATAGGTCTAGAATCACGCCATGCAACTGTTCGATCTCAGATCCAAGGGCTCTCGGAAGCCCGTATCATGGGAGAATGGAAAGCCACTACCCTACCATTCGCATGCTGGCAGTTCGCTCCTACTCGTCCCGCACGTCCTTCAATACTACGGCGGTTCGCTCCTAGTCGTCCTGTCCATTCACATTACAGTAGTTCCACTAATCCTAACCCTCCTCCCAAATCCATGGCGTCCAAATCTCCATGATCGGCGGTGAGTACAAGGTTAGAACCATCACCGGCGATGAGTTCGACGTCATCTACACCCGTTCTTCCGCGACGGTGAAAGGATGCCTTTCTCGCTTCAGACGCATGTTCGAAGACTCAGATGATGAGTGGGTCGCTGGGCTAGATGTTGAGTACACCACAGTCCTAGGACGAGAGAAGGATCTAAAGGACGAAGAGAGGAAGAAGACCGTCGTGATCCAGGTTTGCGTGCATGACTTATGCTTGGTCTACCACATATGCCATGCCGACGTGGAGTGCCAGGATTTTAAGAACTTCCTCAAGGACAAAACAGTGAAATTCGTTACTGTAGACTTTAAGAACGACAAAGATGTCCTGGGTTGGATAGGCCTCATTGTAGGCAACCCCTTCGACCTCCAGAAGAATCGGCTAGTGCCCTCTCTTCAGCCTTCAATGCTGACCCTGGCAGGAGCCATGGTTCATCCTTCGTACCATAAACTGGAGAAACCTCATTACATGTTTCATCGTCATGCATGGCAGCGGAATGTACTAGATATAGACCACATCCACTACGCTGCAATGGATGGCTACCTTTGCTTCAATATCTACAAGGATTGGATGAAGAGCAACACCAAGTGTGCGGTTCAAGCAAAGAAGTATCGGCCAAGAGGAAGAGGGACAAGGACGAAGTCGAGGACGTGGACGAGGACTCCGAGTAAGGTGGCAGTGTCATTGCTCATGGTGGTTCTAAACTTCTAATGCAGTGTCTACCGGATTAGTTGCATAATTTAATTTCAGGTGTGCTTAGTTTAATTTGAGGGGTGTGTTGTGCTGAGCCCCCAGCAGAACTATGTTATGTTTCTTCTCATTACTTTAACTCTTCAGTATGTACATACTACTAGTATTTCTTTAATAGAATTTAGCACCCCAATTAAGCACGTACTAGCTTTTTTAATAGTACTATATGCATAATTTGGCGACAAGCGCTCTCTATATGTACCACCTTTTTTTAATTTCAATTTTTGCTCCATGGCGCAATCCATCGATAGTACTACTGTACAAAAGTATACATTTTTTAAAAGGCTAGAGTGATGTTCATCACATATATAGCCAGTTAAATTCTCAACCTAGAACGACGTGCATGCCATGTAGTAAACCGATACTTAGGAAGTATAGTAAAAATGAGGTGATTTTACCGAGCGATCGGCGGGGGACCATGGTCTGTCATGCGGTCCCACGTGTCATGATGTACCAAGGCGATGCGCGTGTCCCTCTTGAGGCAGAAGCAATACTACGTGGTTTGAGATGATGGTGAATCGAAGTGTGAAATAATGGTTGCTTCGTCCGTCTGGGAAGGTGCGGCATTGTGATTTGATGTCTCATTGCTCATTACTACTACTGGGCCGGTATGAGTGGGGTGCATCCCCCTGCTGTTCTGCACTGTTATTTGGTGCTTGACACGTCGACCCTGTTGCTATATGTCCCACATGTCGGCGATAGGAAGTACAGAATTCACGAAAGGGAGCGTTGACGAAGGAGTATACTACAGAATTCATTAAAGGGAGCGACTTAGTTTTGGAAAAATCTGTTTTATACGGAGTATGTACCCACTAGGGTTTATAGGGCTCATCTAAAAAACATTTGTTTTTCCATTCGATAAGTCTCAATTTTACTATACTAGTAGTGGTACCATTACATGTTGGATTTCGAGGTGCGTTAGATCACCCCACGCAAGCAATGTCAAGAGGAAACTAACCAATGCATGTACAAGTTCATGGAAATTTAGTGGTCATTCATGCATTCTTTCTAATTAATGCCTCGATAAACATAACTTCTTGAGAAAAATGAGCGTACTAATTACTTGTGCAAACTACGAAATTAATTCGACCACTCATCGTCTACCTTGGTTAGAGGGATTTTCAAATTGAGCCATAAACTGGAAACAAGGGAGTAGTAACTTTTGTCTCGATTACTATTTGTGGCCTTGTATGGATGCAAAATGTATTTTTTTATAATGGCCTTGTATAAGTAAATGGAGGGAGTACTAACCAAAGTACATAGTAGGGACGAGGAGTAAACAGAGGGAGTAGTAAAATTTTCTCCTCGTGCTACGAGCCACCGCGCGCGTGGGCGAGGGAGCGGGCGTAAAGGCGTACAGTAGTAGTAGTAGTAGTAGTAGTAGTCGTAAGCAAGCTTCACCTCATCCTACGAGCCACCGCGCCCGTGGGCGGGGGAGATAGGGTACAAAGCAAGCTTCTCCTCGTTCTGCAAGTTGACGGGACACATCAAAAGTACTCTAGTGTATAGAGCCTTGCCTCTAAGGTAGGCCCCACATGGTTTGCCTCTTTTTTTAATTTAACATAACGCGTCAAGTTACAATTTGTTTGTTCACCGGTGGTAGACGATCCTCCCTCCACCAAGTGGACAACCAGTACACGTGCCAAATTACCATGTGGGCTGCCTTTTTCGTACAGAAATGAGCTCCACCATGTACCCGCGCGGGTGTGGTTGGGAAAGCGACGGGAGTACGTGCGCCGTGCGTGCACCTCTTCTCTTCGTCCACGTCCCCCACCTACGTGGGTGTGTGTGAGAGAGGTACAAATCTAGACATAATGCGCCATCCATCCCCATGCCTCCGCCCAGTCCGACCACCAGTCACCACCACGCCCCACTCCTCTTCACCTTATCTCTCATCTTTCTCCCTCCATTTTTATATACAAGGGGCCACTATCAAAATTACAATTTGCAGATATACAAGGCCACTAACACTAATCGATGCAATATTAATGATGTTTGCCTCGTGGTACTAGCAAAGGAGGACATTAATTATCCCTTGCATGCATGCGGGAGTTTGTAAAAAAATGCATCTTGATGTTCCGTGCAATGCACGGGCATCTTGCTAGTCCATGAAAACAACACATGGCAAAATTCCACGGCGAATGAGGGACTTGAATATGTTGGGAGGGGCTATTTGGATCTTGCCCGGGGTAGCCAAAATATTGGCGACCCTTTTGTCCATTGGTTCCTTTGCCACCGATGAACGAGGAATGGCTGGGGTGCTCATGATGTCATGCATCCTCCAGCGCGCACGTTGGAGACGAGCTCGCACGAGCTGTATTTTTTTTCCCACAACGCCACCTAGCCGCCCGCAGACTGACCGGCGACCCGCAAATTACGCCATCCAACCGTAGCCGCACACGTTACGACAGCAACTCAACCAAGCGGACGAAATTTACGCAAACACGTAGACAAACTGATATTTCATATAGACAACAACGGAAATCATATAAAATACCGGATTTTCATACAAACACGACGGATTCCATTACACTCAAATGAACTAAGCGGTGCTAGTTCTGGACAGCATAGGTATATAATACCTGGCCTAAATGGTCGCCCGCCGATCGATTTGTGTTCCTCATGTCCGGCAGCACAATCACCGGACTGTCGGGAGCCCCGGAGGTATTTGCTTCAGCGCAAGGGACGGCTCGCTTCCCCACTGCCCAACTGATATCATTGGCTGGTGCTGAAGATGATGGTGGCTGGCACCGGTTCGAGTTCATCACCGGCCACTACTTCGCCATGGCCGGCATCGGCTCGAGTTCATCCTAACATTCTCCTCTTCCGTGGAGCGCATGCGGGGTCAACGAAGGTCCTCGCAACAAAAGGATCCAGCAAGAGACCTGCTGTGTACGCCGGTGTTGCCTCCGGGGTGTCCTTCATGGGACCCAAGCAGCGGCGGCCTCCCGTGTTCTACTTCTCGATAATGGCGGTGGACGCGGAGGCGTTTGCCACCGACTCGTCGCTCTCCGTGCACCCAGCTTCTGTCACTGCTTGCATGGCGCGGCTACCAGCATGGGAGTCTCGGCCACAGAAACGGGAGACGCGGTACGAGGTGGCGGCATAGACGGCAGCAACGACGCCTGTGCTCCGCTCCTCGTCGAGCTGGCCTGGAGCGGCGAGTTGCTGAACCGCGCGCCGGCTTGGGGCAGCACCTGGCTCCGTCGGGCGAGTGGAGGGAGGTGGATCAGCGAGCTGCATAGCTCATATCCGGCGGGCTACCCAACCGGCTTGGATGCGGAATAGCTACTCTTTTGTAAGCCATTGTAAGAGTGGACAAAATGGTGGAGGAGATAGGGGAGCAGCGGAGGTGTGCGATTCTTAGCCGGCGTTTGGCCTCGTTTAAATAGGAGATTAAATAGACGTCGGACGGCAGGAGCTCGGCCGGCATTGCGTTTAACATCCGCCCGGTCATGAACGGACGTGTGTCCAGAGTGGGTTTCTCGGCTTCCACACGGGCGGGTTTCATGGAGGCATTTGAATGCGACACGGAGGCGTGTTCAGCCGGGCGTGCCGCGAGTGGCGCCCTCGACTCTGACCTAGGACACCGCATCGTTCTTCCACTGACATGTGGGCTCTTTGGGTGCATGGCCTGCATGTCAGTGACCCAACGCAGGTAGCGCACAACAGAGGAACCTTTGGTGGGCCAGGGCGTTACAGAAGCGGGCATTTCATAAAACGATGATTGTTCATTGAGTGTGACACCATCTTTTTTCATGTATATAATCCTACTATGTTGATATCCTGTTCGATACGTTGTGATTCATAAAGATCGCTGCAAACATCAATGTTCTGCTTATCACAAATAAGATTGATTAACACCCGTAACAATTCATGTCCTTAACAAAGGGTGCATGCACGTATAGGTTGAGCGTGTGTCTTGCGTCGTGTGTTGTGTGCATGCAGGCGTGCGAGTGTTTCATGCGTGCAACGGTACGTTTCAGTGTTGCATGCATGGGTGCGTACGTGCGTGTGTTCGTGAGTGCATGTGTACGTGTCAGTGTTGCACGCCAACATGCGTGTGTGTGTACATTATGTGTACGTGTCAGTGTAGCACGCCTACATGCGTCGTGTCTTGCGTGCGTGCATGTGTACATGCGGGGTGAGGCTACACGTCTGTCGACTGACTTTGTCATCTCCAGTCATTAGATTTTCCAGCCGTTGGATATGAAATCAAGGGCCTCCAATTTATCATCAAACTCCACCCCCCTGAGCCGCCAGCTACCACCGGCCGATCCGCTAGCCCCAGCCACCCGCGGCCGGCCCACCCTCCCCGAAACCACTCCCCACCGCC
>NC_057810.1:226915700-226949933 GCF_018294505.1 Triticum aestivum | reverse complement strand
AGCTTTTTCTCCGGGGATCCCCACCCCACCGCCCAATGAACGCCCCCCAACCGCCGGTGACTGCCAACCTGAGGTCTCACGACTTCAAATACCCACTAACCACTAATTTATTACCATTTCTGTCCTTCATATACACGCTGAAGGGTGGGCCCTATGGTAATTTGCGCTGCTGAATGTGGACCGTTTGACTAGTCAATTGATCATGTTATCAACAAATTACGGGGCTGTATGGTAAGTCAGTGACCGTATGATCACCCTAAAATGTACTCCTATTTTATTAACACAGTACAGACTCAAACTACCATTTCTTTCTTTCATATACGGGCTGACAGCTAGGCCCCACAGTTACACGCCCCGATGGTGTAACACTAGTTGCGCCGCATGGAACGTTTGACTAGTCAATTGATTGTGTCATCAACAAAATACGGAGTTGTACGGGTGAGGCAGTGACCGTATAATCATGACATGTATTTGTTTAATACAGTATAGATGCAAGGGCTCATATATACGCGCAAGCACTCACCGCTATAAGCGCACACACGCGAACCCGACCCCTATGAGCACCTTCGAGAGAGTGGGCCAGCATATATGATCTTGATATTTTACGAAGTCACCATAGGTGCCTCGTAGTCGAGTGGAACGTCTCATCCCACTAAACGTACATTGCCAGAAAATACTGAAATTAACACAAGATAAATGTGAGCATCGGGACTTTAACCTTGGTGGGCTCGAGAAACCACTGTCCTCTCACCATCCAACAACATATTGGTTAGCACGACAAAATGTATGTGGTGTCCGTGATGACCTTATTCTGAAGTCCAGTGACCATATCGTGCTTTCGCTTCAAATATAATGACTGTAAGTGTCGTCAACAAAATATGGAGCACGCATCAAATGCAAAGTCCTTCAGTGCCATCAACAAAATATGGAGACATATCGTGAGCTAGATACCGTTGTACTATTGTATATGCTTATTTTCTTAGTGGCCGATTGCGTGTGTGGTGTGGTGGGCACATCATTTCTAGTTGTGGTGGGTCAACATGAAGACTCATGGGTCGGTTCCATCCTGCGCAACATATAGGTTGGACCGAGACGTGTTATACGAAGACCCATGTGGAAGACTCGGCGTATAACACGAAGCTACCAGAGTCGCGGAGGACTCTATCCCCACTGGTGATAAGCCGACTATATATGATTTGTAACCCTAGGCCCTTAGTACGTTATACAAGCTTGGGGGCTAGTTCATCGATAGTATACACACACGCAGAATGTCTGGTATGCATGTGTACTTTGTACACACCCCTATCACTAATATACAGTACCAGGAGTTGGCTCTTTCTTCAACTGCAAGGGTCCGATCCGAACTAGGGTAAAACTTTGCCTCGTATTACCATCCAGCCTAACAGCCAGGGATATCCTACCGAATGATATGATGAAATCATATCTGCCAACTACTAAGAGAGAGGTGTGTCGGGGAGGGGCAATGTGTGCGAGAGAGGACTAAAGATAATGTGCATGCGGGAGAGACTTAGGCACATATATGTGCGTATAAAGGGCTAGTAGAGACCGTGCATGTGTATATATGCATGTGGGAGAAATAGTGTTTTCCAACTGAGATTAGTGAAAAGAGTGGTACATAGTAGTCAGAAAGAGAGAGAGAGAAACAGAGAGAGCATGTGCGTGAGACACCCCGACACCCTGAGAGAGATTGTGAGCATGTGTGAAAGAGAAATGCCGATGCATATAAAGTGTGTGCACTTATGCGTTACATAGAGAGATATATAACGCATTTGTGAGAATGGGGCGAGGCATAGTGCATCTACGTGTAAAAGGTGGTTCTACGCATTAAATTAAAATATAAATGGCATTATTATTTTTGGATGAGATCATGAATTTTGCAAATTGCGTATGGACGAAAATCGGTCTATCAGACACCCATACTCTATTGAATTCTAGCATGTGCATGTGTTTATTTCATATTATTGATCCATAGAGTGAGAGCGGTTTGAAATACAGGCAATGGATGCTTTTGCAATTCATATATAAACATTAATTAGTGCACTCCATGTTGTTAGTGTGAAGCACTTTATACATTTGTCACTTGCATGGATACATTCCAAATTGCTAGCTAGGAAATAGAATACATGTCGAATTCAACATAAAGGGGGTTTTGAAGATTCGAATTCATAGGAAGTGCATTCATCTATTTGAACCCGAGATAATGTCATTTGTAAATCAGATGTAAAGGGGGGCATCAATCTTTGTTGTGAGTTTGAACATGCTATATATATTCATACGCATATCTAAATTTTTTTGCAACTAAGGAGATTATATCTGGAACCATGCATGAAGAGGTAAGTTGAATATTTTTTTAATATATACTCGTGTACAATGTATATTCAAATGTACCCCTCCATTCCAAAATAATCGTAGCTTTAGGATTTTCAAGAGTAAAGATTTGTGAAGTTTGACAAATCCTGAAAGTTTAATTCAAGAGAACCGAAAACGTTAATGCTTATGCTCCCAAATATTGAATGAAGCGCCAAATAGGACTCTGGTCACCCGAATCCGCGCGAGACTGATGTTTTGGTGGTAGGAAATTACTGTCCTGACTCTGGCCCGTGTAGCCTATCGGCCCGATGTCCAAAGGTCTAAACCGGGGTAGCTTTGTAACTTCACCAAGACGCCAGTCTCAATCGCCTCCGAGAAGCATTCATACGCCGTGGGCGCCTACCCATGCGCTCGGACGAAATCTATCCCGCCCACATTTGGGACACCTGACATGACTGTCCTACCCCCAACCTACAATATGTCCGCGATTTTAGATGGGGGCAAAGTTTGTAACTTTCCCCAAATTTCAAACAAGCGCGTCTCAAACCGAAACATTGTTCCCCCTTTGTTCCCCGCCTCCCTCCGTTTCCCCATTAATACTCCATGGGTGCGAAAATGCCCTCTCCACCAGCCGCGAAACCCCAGCCTCCTCCGTCCTCCACCCCATAGCGGCCAATCCACCGCCGCCCTCCTCCATCACGCCGGAGCCGATACCCCGACGTCATCGTCGAACACAACCGCAACTGCAACGCCCTCAAGGACTTAGCAGCTGCAGCCGAGGCAGAGCTTCCTCCACGACACCGACGCCGACGTGCGCCATACCAGAACCACTCCGACCACGCTGTCCTACGCCTCACTGCTGCGGCTCCACTGTCGCAACCGTCCACTGCACCGGACCTGTTCCTGCTACGCTGTCGTTCGCTGCCTCGGATCTGCTTCCCCACCACCGACAGACGGCCACCGCACAACACTCAACAAGTTGGCTCTGGGTTCGTCCAAGGCTGCACCGTCCTCCACAACTCCTGGTTTCCGGCGAACAACAAGAAGATTGTCGAAAAAAAAGAAGGAGGACACATCACTGCCAGCAGAAAGAGGTACTCCTCTTCCCTTATTCTTGCAAATCTTACGTCTCCGCTCACACTGTATTCATCCCACGAAATAAACTAGTTGAGCGCTTCTTACTGCATCTTCTTCGTGATACTAAATGCATAAGGTTTCCTCCCTTTTACTATTTCACCTTTGCTAGAGGTCAGTAGCATGCCTGGATTTCAATTCAGGGTCAGTCGAACCACAATTAAAAGAAGCAGCACACGCTTAGGCGCGCAGAGCACCTAGTCCGCCTGTTCCCCGGGGAAGCGGCGCATCGGTGTCTATCATAGGGGTGTGCAGTGCAGGAGCTGCTTGCGCTCGATCTGGAGGTCGGCGGGGCTTGAATGGATGGCCGGGGGGCAGTGCCAAGCACAGCGGTGCGGTGAGGTCGAGGGGAGGGCGCGGGCAGGGGAGAAATACTGGGCCGGTGGTCGCTGGCGTTTCGAGGAAGATCGTCAACACTGACTGGCTAGAGGTAGATGAAGGCGATCTGCCTGTTCTTTGTACATCAGACGGTGCAGAGAAAATGGACTGACCTATTTGCTTTCAGTCGACTATTATTTTCATAGAATCCTGTAGTAATTTAGTGTGCCATGCATGTTGTAGAGCTATCATATGTCTTCCGTCATTTATTTCTCACCGACCTGCTATCTGCTACCTTTACACTATACTAATTGTGCACACACTTCACCCATACTCACACTATTTTTTTTATGCATGGGTATTTCATACTCTGACGCAGTGTTGATGAATGCAGAAAAGAAAAGACAGAAGTCGCTCTAGTGTAATTCGATGATAAGCACTAAGCGTTTCAGCGCTCTAATGGGTGCAGTGTCGGAAGTTGGAGACAGTAAACGTAGCTCTGCAGTTGATGATCTCAATTGCCACACACAACCATCCTAGGTGCTTGCTTTAACTTCGCGTTGTCAAATGTGGTTGCATGTTGCATATGGTGTCTAGCTTGTATTGCTTCCAATTTGGTTAAATCGCATCTTCTTACTTTACACATTATACCTATGATAATGACATGCCTTCCTATTTTTGATACATACTACATATGTCTATTAACCATGTTCATACATCAAACTAATGCTCTTTTGTATCCCTCGTCAATCACTTATGATGAAACAGTCACCCGAGTGGGTTACTGTGAGACACCCTACTCGTTTAAAGAGTGCAGTGTCATCCTCCCCACATGATTCTCAAGAAACAGCAAGGCTAAATGAAGATAGTCAAGTAGCTCTCTAGTTGATCACCGCAATTCCCCCACACCACCATCGCAGGTGCTTGCTCTTACTTGGCAGTGTGATATGTGGTTGCATGTTGCATATGGTGTATACCTTGTAATGCTTCTAATTAGGGTAAATTGCATCTGCTTAGTTAACACATTATACCTGTGAATATGACATGCCTTCCTGTTTTTGGTACATACTACGTCTTTCTATTAACCATGTTCTTACATCAAACTACTTTTGTTGATTATCCCTCATCAATGCTCCTAATTTGTTAAATTGCATCTCCTTCACTTACACATTATACATGTGAATATGATATGCCTTCCTGTTTTTGGTACATACTACATCTGCCTATCACACTATATTCTTACATCAAACTACTGTTCTTGTGTATCCTGCGTCTATCGCTTATGATGAGACAGTCACGCGCATGGGTTAATATGAGATGCAATACTCTTATAAAGAATGCAATTTCATCCTCTCCACATGATTCACAAGAAACAGCAAGCCTAAATGAAGATATTGAACTTAGCTCTGTACCTAAAGACCGCACTTCCCCTACACCACCATCACAGGTGCTTGCTCTAACTTCACAGTGTGATATGTGGTTGCATGTTGCACACGGTGTCTAGCTTGTAATGCTTCTAATTAGGGTAAATTGCATCTGCTTAGTTTACACACTATACCTATGAATATGCCATGCCTTCCTATTTTTGGTACACACTACATCTATGTGGTAACCTTGTTCTTACATGAAACTACTTCTCTTCTGTATCCTGCATCAATCACTTACGATGAGTCACCTTTTTTTGTTGCATATTGCATATTATTTCTAGCCTGTTTCCATGTATTGCTTCTAATTTGGTCAAATACATTTGTTAGGGCACCCTTTTAATTTGGGAGAGTGATATTGGTTTCATCTTTCATATGGTTTATAGCTTGCATCGATTCTAACAAGTTCAAGCACCTTGTGCTTAGTTTACATTTTATACATCATACATGTCAATATGTCACGCCGTCCTGTTTTTCATACATATTCCATCCTCCTATCATGCGGCTGCCTTACATGAAAGTAGTGTTCGTCAGTATCATGCATCAATGAGTTCTGAAGAGCAAATTTTATTCCTTTTTCTTGTGAGTTTGACTTGACAAGGCAAAATCAAGAAAGTGGAAGGAAAAGAGTAAGGAAGGCGATGATGGTGGTCCTCTGCAGCAACGTAAACGGAGCATCTGTACCGATTCTCCTTGTACTGATAGTGCATTACAAGGTCCAAGTCTCCGCTCCCCTACTCCACCATCCAAGGTGCTTGCTCTAACTTGGCAGTGTGATATCTGGTTGCATGTTGCATATGGTGTCTAGCTCGTATTTCTCCTAATTAGTGTAAACTGCATCTGCTTAGCTTACACATGATACATGTGAATATGACACGCTTTCCTATTTTTGGTACATACTATATCTGTCTATCACACTATGTTCTTACATGAAACTAGTCTTCTTGTGTATCCTGCATCAGTCACTTATGATGGGACACCTTTAAGTTGGTAGTGTGATATTGGTTTGCGTCTTGAATATGATTTCTAGCATGTATTGCTTCTAGTTTCATGAATGCCACCTATGACGAGACAATTTTAACTTGGCAGAGTGATATTGATTGCACCTTCCATATGGTGTCTTGCAGTGTTTATAATTTGTTGAAGTGCCTTCTGCTTAGTTACCACATCATAGGTGTGAATATTCAAGCCATCCATTTTTTCGTACATATTCCATCCTTGTATCATGACTTTGCCTTTCATCAGAGTAGTGTTTGTCAGTATCATGCATGAATGAGTTTTGAAGAGCGAATGATATTCCTTTTTCTTGTCGGTATGACCTCACAATGCAAAATCAATAAAGCTGAAGGAAATTGGCAAGGCATTGGATGATGGTGGTCCATCCAAGCAACTGAAACAGAGGTTCTCTACGGGTTCTACTCCGCCATCCTCCCAACAAGATTCGCAAGACTACGCAAGGCTAGACAGTCAACGTAGCTGTGTAGATGATGAGCACATCTCCCCTACTCCACCATCACAAGTGCTTGCTCTAACTTGGCACTATTATATGTGGTTGCATGTTGCGTATGATGTCTAGCTTGTATTGCTTCCAACTTTGTTGAATTGCATCTTCTTACTTTACACATAATGCCTGTGAATATGACATGTGTTCCTGTTTCTACATCAGACTACTATTCTTGCATATCCCGCATCAGTCACTTATGATAAAGCACCTTTAAGTCGCCACTGTGATATTGGTTGTGTCTTGCATATGATTTCTAGCATGTGTTGCTTCTAATTTGTTGAAATGCCATACAATTTGAACTTGGCAGAGTGATATTGGTTGCATCTTTCATATGGTGTCTAGCTTGCAGTGCTTCTAATTTGTTGAAATGCCTTCTACTTAGTTACCACATCATAGGTGTGAATATGTCACACCATCCTATTTTTCATACATATTCCATCCTCGCATCATGTGTTTGCCTTTCATCCGAGTAGTGTTTGTCAGTATCATGCATGAATGAGTTCTGAAGAGCGAATTTTATTCCTTTTTCTTATTGGTTTGACTTCACAATGCAAAATCATTACAACTGAAGGAAATTAGTCTGGCAGTGGATGATGGTGGTTCTTCGGAGAAACTCAAATAGGGGGTCTCTACAGATTCTACTACGCCATCCTCCCAACAAGATTCGTAAGACAAGACAAGGCTGGACAGTCAACATAGCTGTGTAGATGATGAGCACATCTCCCCTACTCCACCATCACAGGTGCTTGCTCTAACTTGACACTATTACATGTGGTTGCATGTTGCGTATGATATCTAGCTTGTATTGCTTCTAACTTGAATTGCATCTGCTTACTTTACACATAATGCCTGTGAATATGACATGTGTTCCTGTTTCTAGAACATACGTGTACATGATAAGCACATCTCCCCTACTCCACCATCACAGGTGCTTGCTCTTAGTTGGAACTATTATACATGGTTGCGTTTTCCGTATGATGTCTAGTTTGTATTGCTTCTGATTATGTTGAATTGTATCTGCATAGCTTACAACTTATACCTGCAACGATCACTTACCCATAAGACACATTTAACTGGGGACTGTGATGTAGGTTGCATCTTGCATTGTCTTCTAGCTTGTAGTGCTTCTAATTTCTTGAAATGGCACTTACGACGAGACACTTTTTACCTGATAGAGTGATATTTGTTGCATGTTCATATGGTGCCTAGCTTTCATTTCTTCTAATTTTGTTGAAATGCCTTCCACTTACTGTTTTTTCATACATATTCCATCCTCCTATCGTATGTGTGAATATGAAATGTTATCTTTTTTGTATATATTCCATCCCCCTATCTTGCGCTTGCCTCACTTCAAAGTAGTGTTCGTCTGTATCATGCATCAACCAGTTATGCAAAGCTAATTTTATTCATCTTCTTGTGGTTTTGACTTCATAAGGCAATATCAGAAAATAGGAAGGAAAAGAGTAAGTTAGGGGATGTTGGTGGTCCTCCGCACCGACGCAATCAGAGACTCTCTTGATTTGCCACTACTACTGCTAATGAAGTTGAAGTCCCAAGTCTACATGATGAGTTCATCTCCCGTACTCCACCATCGCAGGTGCTTGCTCTAAGTTGACAGTGTGATAATTGGTTTCATGTTGCATATGTTGTCTAGCATGTATTCCTTCTATTTTGATTAAATTGCACCTGCTGAGTTTATATGTTATACATGTGCATATGACATGGCTTTCTGTGTCTAGAATACACTGCATCTATCTATCATACCATGTTCTTACATCAAAGTACTATTGTTGTGTATCTCGCATCAGTCACTCATGATTGGACGCTTTTAACATGGCAGTTTGATAGTGGTTGCATCTTGCATTGATTTCTACATTGTACTGCTTCTAATTTTTCGAATTGCTACTTATGACAAGACACTTTTAACTTGGCAGAGTAATATTGGTTGCATCTTTCATATGGTGTCTAGCTTGCATTACTTCTATTTTCTTGAAAATCCTTCTGCTTAGTTTGCACATTGTAGCTGTGAATATGTCATGCCGTCCTGTTTTTCTTACATATTCCATCCTGATACGGTTGTCTTACATCAAAGTATTGCTTGTCTGTATCATGCATCAGTGAGTTCTTAAGAGTGACTTTATTCTTTTGTGTTGTGGGTACAGCTTGACATGGCAAAGTCAAAAAAGAGCAAGGAAAATAATATAGTAGGGAGTGCTCTTACTCTTCGGGTGAAACGGAGAAGGTTCTGCCGTCGAGATTCTGTTGGTACTTATAGTGCAGTAGAAGGTCCAAGTCCACCGGCTAAATCTACAAACACAGTATCACCTGCTCCACTAGCTGCAGCATCCGCTTCAACTGTACCAGCATCTCAACCAGTTACTCGTTCGTTTGCTCCGAAACTGGCCAGTTCCCAAGCTGCCTTCACACCTAACACTACTTCTGAAGCACTGCAGACACAACATGACTTGGCAAGATCAGATGAACCTCATGAGCATCATCACCAAGACGGTACCTGACCGAGTCAAGTTGCAGTTGCATGGTCCTTTATATGTACTCTCACAGTTTGATGTACACTAACACTTTCCATATTCGTTGTTGAACTAGCACCATGGCGCAAGTGGAAATAGACATCAGCGATAATGCTTGATAGATTAACAAAATCTAAACGAGGAAGAATGGAGATCCATTTTGAGGCAGGTTTAAAAAGGCCACGTGATGCTACAGAGTCAGCCAAGTTAGTATCAGAGGCAGCCGTTGCTGATAGGTGTCATATACGTATCCTCCCAACGTGGATCCAGTACAGGAATGAGAAAGACAATACCCAGTTTAACACCTTCCTTGACCATTTATCCGTAAGTAATCTTATTCATCACAATTAGTAATATTGTCTTGCTTTGTCCCATACTTTCTAGCTTCCTCCTAATAAGACTCACATTCTTTTTTCAACAGATGGGGTTCAAGTTGGATCCAAAAGATGATGCAACTAAACAAGCATGCACTCATGTTTTTCAGTCTGCTCTGAGACAGTATCGGTACCACCTTAGAAAATCTCACTTTGAAGGCAAGGCTAACAATGAAATCGCCCAAACATCTCCAGTGGAATATATTACAGATGAAGACTAGACAGCCCTCGTTAAACATTGGTCTGATCCAAAGTATCAGGTAGGCTATATGTATTTGATCAGACCACATATTGAACTTGTATTTATGTATGTGCCTTACAAGTGTATCTTCTTCTAGGCTAACTATTTGGAGAACAAAACCAACCGTTCCAAAGTGAAATTCCAACAAACAACAGGATCTCGTAGCTATATTGCACACTGCGAGGCTCTTGTAAATAGCTGCTACTTCCTTCTTTTTTTGTGCCATATTATCGTATCTATATTGACTTGTTCCAAATACAGAGGAAAGCCCGTGCGGACCAAAAAGAACCTGAACCAAATGCAGTGCAAATCTTCAAGGATTGCCACACCAGCAAGATGAAGGGCATGAGCACACCAGTTCAAGCAGCTGTTGTAAGTCCTTACTCCTCTTGCCTTGAACTGATTGGTACTATGATGTGTTCATTCAACTACTTGGTTTGTAAACAATGTCAGTTACTCTGTTCACTTTTATACGCAGTTGTCTTATCATTTCACCTTACATGGTTTAAAAGAGATGAAGGATATTCTTTTGGTCTTGATCTGTAATCTAGTTATTATGTTCACGTGCGCACACAATGATAAAATAGCCTGTTTGTTTTATATTTGTTTGCCCATGATATGAATGATGTCATACTATGTTCATCTTACTTTAAACCATGTCTCTTTATTCTTAGATGTCAACGAATGTGAGGAAATAGATAATGCAGTAGGCATGCTACATGGACATATGTTCCGAAAGTGATTTTATTATGTAGTTGGCACTACAATACACGCTAATGTATTATAGTAGTTCACCATAATAAGTTATGTATAAATGTTTAACCTACTTTGTTTGTTTTTGTCTCATTAGTAACTTATCTGGTACTCTAATCTACAAGTTCAAACTTTCAGGAAGCTATGGAACAAATGATTGAACACCACAACCACCTGACGGTGACGAGGCTACTATAGGCACAATGTCACCTCTTGCTGCAGTGCGTCAGTATCTCTCCACTAACAGTGCAAAAAGCACCTTCCTGCGTAATTCTAGGTTGGTTGTCAAGGTAACCTCGTCCAAATCACCTACTATACAAAATCTTCCTGCTAGACAGAGTGATATATCTGTGCTCCAGACACAAGTACAATCCCTAATGGACGTTGTTTCAGAAACAAGAATAGCAGTTGAGAAATGTCGTCAAGATACGAATGGTTTTGAAACCAGACTATCAGAAATTCGCTTCGTTGTTCAAGAGCAATGGCGGAAAAAGGTGGAGATTGTGCTGCTCCATCAGATTCTACAGCCTGAAACATTAGCACTCAGGTCAAATGATCTATGCTTCTATACATTTGATGGTGCTTTTATCTGGAAGGACTGTAAACTTTACGCCAACAGGCCTTTTGTTGTATGGTTGGAATTTATTTGGTTGTGATACAACATTTATGATGCTGCCACAGGCTGCAGTAATTACGACGCTATTTTTGTATAGTATAGGTTTATCTTAGTAATGTATTCGGCCGAAAGCTTCCTAGGAGCCCAACATGCCAACATTCGTCGGGCCCATTCCAATTGGGCTAAAAACGATTATGGGCCGAAATTGGCATGTAGCCCACTAAAAATATCTGGGCCTAAATCAGCATAAGCTTTTATATTTTTCTGGTAGGCCTGTGCCCATAGTGGGCCTTTAACATGCCTAAACATAATTTGGGCCCTCAGTAAAAATAGGCCATTTACAGGTGTAAATATCTCGAGCCCATAAAAAACATGGGCCTTTAATAGACCGAAAGTGAGATTGGGCCCTGATTGTGCCAAATAACCCACTGGACTTAGCAGGCCGAAATGGTGGCCCATTTACGATGCTGATCTTTGACAGGCCGAAATTCCGACGGGCCGTAAATGTGCCGACCTAATACACGGGCCTTTAACATGTCGGAACTTCGGTCGGGCTAGATTATCATGATTTTTATATGGGCTGTTAATGGGCCCGATATGACGTTGGGCCACACATGGCCCATGGTTTACGTCCGGCGTTAACAGGCCGAAAATGACAACAGGCCGAAAGTGGCAAAAATCTATAGTGGACCTCTAACAGGTCGAATGTCAGACATGGACGAATATCACCCAAATCCTTCACGGTTGTTTATGGGCCGAAAGTTTTGATGGCCTGTAAATGGGCCCAAATGAAGCCAGACCTTTAACAGGCCGGAAATACACCGGCCATAATTCGGCCCAATTACTTAGCGGAATCTTAACAGGCCAGAAGTGACCATGGGCCGCGTTGGTGACAAGTTTAGGACAGGCCATTGACGCGCCGATTTGATAGAGAATGTTGGGCCTTTAGCTGGGCTGGGCCATTATGGTATGCAGAATCTTATGGGCCTTTAGCTGGGCTGACCCATTGTGGTCCGCAAAATCTTGTGGGCCTTTAGCTGGGCCGGTCGATTATGGTCTACAAAATTGTGTGGGCCTTAGCTGGGCTGGCCCATTATGGTATGCTAAATTTTCTGGGCCTTTAGCTGGGCCGGCCCATTATGGTTCGCTAAATCTTATGGGCCTTCGGTTGGGCCGACCCGTCCATGTGTCAACATATCATAGGCCCATCTTGATCGTTGGATGAGTGAGACCTGTGCCAACGCGGAGCTGACGCGTGGATCCGCCAGCCAATGAGAATTTTACACGTGGAAAATTGGCATTGGTCGTGGCTGTTAACGGGTTATCAGATCCAAAATCCGACCCGATAGCTTAACGGTGTTCCGTTACGGTGGATGCCACGTGTCGGTCACCCTTGACAAAAGCACTTCTATGACGCGTGATTTATCGTCATGGGACTGGACACTTCCGTGTTGATAATTTTGGTAATGTCATGGAACACTTCTACGACAGCACAGGTATGACTATCTTGATTCTGTCATAAAATCATCATGGATGTACATGCATGACAGAAAACGCGACCTACTGTGACAAACACGTATCATCACAGAAGTGTATTTTTTTGTAGTGTATGTAGTAAAATGAGTGAAATGAGCATAGAGCCATAGGGATACTGTAGAAAGGAAGTCTTCGCAATCCATTATTCCATATCTCGGTCAGAGAGAACTATATTCAACTACTCTTCGTAGTGACGTGATAATACACGCTGCAGCAGATGGGACACGTAATTAATAAGCTGAACCAGTGTGTTGGTGTTACTAAATCAGCCTTACCCAGTACTTCCATCATGTTTGCCAGTAGAACACGCTTCCGCAAATACGCTGTGACACCCCAAAATTTTGGCCTTGTTTTAATGGAATAAAATTTTGCCAGGATTTAAAACTTTGAATTTTTGAGCTCCATTTTGATTTTTTAAATCATTTCCTTCCCTGTTATGATGAGTTTTTCCCAAAGAGAAAACTTTTCAAAAATGTTGTTGGACTTGTTTTAACCTCTCAAGTAAAACTTTTCCTTATCCAGTATAACTAATTAAATAACTAAGTTGCTTGATCTTTGTTTTCTTGAAAAATAGTTTTTCAAGGTTAAATAGCCATATTTGAACTACAACCATTTGATAAATTCACTTAAAATTCCCACAAAAATTTGGAGATGTCATGTGATGTTTTTAAATCACTTTTATGCTAAAATATATTTCATTCATGAAATATTTTGAGCCCTACACTCAATTTTTCTTCTCTGGTCCAGAGTGCATTTTGCACTACAACCTATTTAAATATTTCTTTAAAACTTCTACCAAAATTAAGGGAGGTCAGTAGGAGCCTATTATTTCACTTTGTGCAAAAACCTATTTATGTTCTTTGAAAAATTTGAGTGAATCAACCTCATCTTTATTCTGGACCAACTTGATGGTTTGTACAGCAACCATGTTTTTACTTGCTCTTTAACCCTTGATCTTTTCTTCTACTTGTAGTCCCCCATGTTAAACCCTTAAGTCCAGGAGCATGCACCTTTTGGATCATTTCTGGTTCATGAAATAATGTCATTTATTTCCTGTCCAGAATTGAAGTTTTGTAAAACTTGCACTAACAAGTTTCTTCCTTTGTCCAACTAACCTCACCACTCTCTCTTTCATCCACAGAGACACTGATCTGGAGATTTTGGCCACTCCAAGAAATGCCTAAGTGCCCTTGGCATTTTGTCAAACACCTTTCAGGCATGATCAGTTTTGACATGAGTCCTTGTTTGCACCATGGACTTAATCCCCTGGCCAGACCAGCATGTCCAATGGTTTTGCCTTAAACTATAACCCCACCCTGCTAACTTTCTTGTGGTTTGGAGCCCCCTAACATGCCATAGCATTTCATCAAACACCTTCTGTGCATGCACTGGACGCGCCCAGAGCGCGCCAACTGCAGCCACGCGGCCGAGCCGACACGCTGGCCCCCACGGCTTTGGCCCGCTCTGCAGAACCTCGCCACGCGCTCCCCTTCTCTCAGCTACGCTCCAAGCCGCATCTCGCGACGCCCGGCAAGCCAAGCGCTAGCCGCCGCCGTCGCCCGACAGCCTCTGGCCATGTCGGTGCCGCCCAAGCCACTCCCACTCGCCACCTACCCCTGGAGCAGTGCACTCTCGTCCACTAGCTCTTGCCGTCATCCCCAGCCACGCCACGTTGCCCTGCAAGCTACAGCGAGGCGGTTCGCCGGAGAGCTTATCCGGCCGTCGCGGAACCGACCTCGACGAGCTATAAAAGGAGGCCCCCGAGCCACCCCGGGCACGCAGGAAGCCTTAGAATGCTCCCCTAGTCCTCCCATGGCAGCCAATCGACTCGGGGAAGGTCTTCTTCCCCATCTCCGGCAACGGCAGCCGCCACCACTGCCCCGGCCAATTCGGCACCACTAGGGCCTCCCACTCTCCGTTCTCTCCACCAAGAACCCCCTCATCCTCCCGTAAACCTTCCCCCTACTCCATTTCGATCGAGAACCACCGCCGCCCCGAAACCACTTTTCCCCGAAGCCTTCCTCCGCCGCGGAGCTCGCCGCCGGCAGCTCACCCCGTCCCCGCCGACCCAACGACTACCGGGAGGACCGCCCCAACCTTGCGGATCCATCCCCACCCTCGGGGGCCCGCGAGGAGCAGCCATACGCCGGCGACGATCGCCGGAGCCCCGCTCCGCTCGGGCAAAGGAAGGAGACGACGCGCGGCGACTGGTCAAACCTGACAAGTGGGCCAGGCAGGCCCACTGTCAGTGACACCCCGCGCCGCCCGCGTGGTTAAGTGGAGGCGTAAAGCCCCAAGTACGCCTCCTCTGCACCGAAAGCGTATTTCTATCTGAACCGTTTTCTTTTCTGTTTTATTTTAAATAACAGATTTGACCAAATCTTTGACTGGCTATAACTTTTTAAATATAAGTCCAAATGAGTTGATTCTTTTTCCTACCTTCCTTAAATTTGGTCTAGTTTATTTTAAGATTTATTTGAAAAAATTTCAAACAACTTTTTGGTTCTGTTTTTGAAATGTGTGTTAATTCAAATATATTTTTAAATAGGATTTTGGGGAGAGAGAAGAAGCTTTCAAAAGTTTTGGAGAGAACCTCACCCTCCACAACATTGAAGGCAAGCATTTTAAATCCCGGCATAATATTTTTGGTGTGATCGTTGATACATTTATAACACCACTGCATTTCGAAGGACTTGTTATTTCATGTGATATGATCATATGCATGGGTGCATGTTGTTGATTTCCATGCTGTTGGAAATGGACACACTTGTGATGATAATCACCCTCATATGCCTTGCATGCATATCGGCAGGAACCCGGGGAAACCTCTGCCTTGGGTAGGCATGAGTTTGTCGCCGGTCTCCGTCGGGACGGTTATGTCTGGTATGGCATGGTAAGGTGATATGAGAGGTGACTCTGTTGGATGAGAATATAGTTGTCATGCTAATCATGCAGGGAATACTTGAACCTCCTGAGTCGACCGTAGATCGAGTCTTGTTCCAGTAACCCCCATACTTGTTTCGTACTACCACTCGTCTCTACAGCAAGTAGAGTACGGTTCAATAAGATGTCAACCTCTTTCCAGCACACACCGTACAGAGAGGCCATGGTGGAAGATATCGGTTGTAGCTGGTAGGCAAGCCACCTGGTCCGGGGGCATAGGTGTTTCCGGTTGGGACCGAGAGGGGAGGCCACCCCTTAGAGCGCGCGATATAAATTTGATCCCATGCTACGCGAGGTTGTAGCCTCCCCACTTAGAGTTTGCTTAACAGGTGTCGTGGGTGATTCCAGACACGTGTGAGATAAGCTGGTGTGTGCAAGTTAGGTGTGTTTTCAACAAAAAGACCGTAGACAGAATTAGTCCTGCTGGACTAGAGAAATCCATTACTCGTGGGTAAAGAGTACACCCTCTGCAGAGAATAAACCTATTCGAATAGCCGTGTCCATGGTTAAGGATTACAGTCTGGGATGGGTCAGGTGTCGGTCTTAGTGTCGGTCTTCGGAGGTGAAAATGTTAACCAGAAAATGGAATTACTACTCGTGACTTGTGATATCTATGATGATTATTATTATTGTTGACTAACCCATGATATTATTGTTATTATCGAGTATCTCTGGGATGGTTCTACCTCCGGGATATGCATTATGATTATTTCTTTTAAAGCCCTTTATGTGGCGTTTCTCAGACGCCCGACTGTGGCATTTCTTTTAAAGCCCTTTATGTGGCGTCGCTCAGACGCCCGACTGTGGCAATTCTTTTAAAGCCCTTTATGTGGCGTCGCTCAGACGCCCGACTGTGGCAATTCTTTTAAAGCCCTTTATGTGGCGTCGCTCAGACGCCCGACTGTGGCATTTCTTTTAAAGCCCTTTATGTGGCGTCGCCCAGACGCCCGACTGTGGCATTTCTTTTAAAGCCCTTTTTGTGGCGTCGCTCAGACGCCCGACCGTGGCATTACTTGTTATTTGTTTCATAATTTTTTATACTACTATGTTATTGCAATTTTTATAAATAACTTGCTTGCACGCATCCGAGATTTATTTATCTTTTGTGACTGACGTCATGAGCATAAAATATTTTCAGCACATCATTGTTATATTATACCTGTGTTCTTAATGTTTGCGAGTACATTCAAAAGTACTCACTGGCTTGTCCCTGGCTATTGTCTTGGCCAGATTTTTCTTGCTCGGAGAGGAGCGACGCGATGCCAGCCCCAGAAACCACTCAATGGAGATAGCAGCCTCGCGAAGATAGGAATTTAACCTGGTCAGCTGTTCCCGTGGGAAATGGAGTCCCATAGACACTGATGTTTCACAACCCGCTTCCGCCATCAACCACTAGAAACCATTTGTTGTACTCACAGGCCAGAATGGTCTTGTACTACATATTTTGTATTTATGCTTGGATTTCTGTATCAAGTTGGAGCCTCATCAGCTAACAGTAATCCTGGGGCTGATGAGCACGACGGTCTTTTCTGGAAATTTATTACCCGGAAAAACCGGTCGTGACAGACTTGGTATCAGAGCCAGGCTGACCATTGGCTAATCCTATCTTAGCCAGGTCAATAAACTTAGGCAAACCAACCCACCAGACCTTAACCAAACCCCAGCCAAGCTTCTCGTGCAAGATAGCCACACAGTGACCCCGACACCTTTTGGCAGTCGGTGCCCAACCTATCAACCTAACCTGTCACTCATGCGCCAGTGACCGGCCCCTAAATAGTCCTTTCTCACAAGCGTGCGAAGGAAGATTCCGTCCCCTTTTTCCTATAAAAAGGGGCGCGCTAACACCAAACCAGCACACACAGCCGCTACCCCAAACCGAGCCACAATGCCTGGACCTATAGTGCACAACGAAACCACAGCAACCAATGTTGGAGGTTTTGTGACCATCCTCGCAAACCTCACTCGTCGTGCCTACGCGTTAGAGGAGCCACCAGAATATGTTGTGTATCAAGGACCCATGAGCGGTGAAGACCGCCAATTCTGGGCCACTGTACACATTTACGGTAGGAGTCTAGCACCCGAGCGCCCCTACCGGTTCACCGGAAGAACAACTTCCTTTGAGCCACAAGCCATCCAGCTAGCCGCTCGAGAGGCTCTAGTTCATCTCAGGCACTTGTCGCCCAGAGTTAACTGTCGCTCGTTCCACTACTACCCCAGACGTGAAGGGTATGGTAGACCACCCCAAGTTGCCAATGGAGATCACGAGACGGACCCTGCATTATTGCACCTAGTGCGCTATGTAAGTGCACTAGAGGCACTGTTCGACCAGATCACTATTGATCTGATCGCAGCTCGTGGAGAGCTGGTTCGTCGAGCCCCGGCGAGAGAACAAAACGAGCCCAACCCCGACAACCCAGTCGTGCTGTTTGGACAACCGATCGAGACCCCAAGATCTGCCCCAGCCATCGGCCAAGGTGCTGCGATAACCCCAGAAGTGCTTCGACGCATTTTGGGAGCACACTCCAACGAGGTTGTGGCCAACAATCCCCGCAATGGTCATTCTCACTACCCTGACCCTGCAGTTCCTCCGCCATCTCCGACTAATCCCGGCAGAGAGACACGTGGAGAAGCCTCGACATCCACCAGGCACGCCCGTTTAGACATAAACGAGGTAGACTAAGCCGTATGAGTAGCACCAAGTTTCAATGTATCCTCGTGTTGTAATCATGCGACCGTGTATATTAACGCAGCCTGTCTTTGTGCCTCTGTTTTAATAATAGCCTTGCATATTTGGTCAGCGCATAGCTGCATATTTTTCCGGGCACAACTACCAAAACCAACCCGACGACAACCACAATAACACGTCTCTTTATGAGATATGTGTATCTCTGACACTGACCCGACCTTTGGAGCTAAGCTGGCAAATTTTTACCTTTCACCACGGTAAAACGATCCGGCTCCATTGCTATATAAAGGCCACCTTGTGACCTTACCCAGCAACCCTCACTTTGTGCACAACACTCACGCTTTTTCCTGTCATGCCGAACCCCAGCATTCATCTGAGAACCCCAGATGCAACCCCAGGTAGCTTTGTCAAATTATTGTGGGATTTTACCCGCAGTACCATGGGTTCTACCCAGCCACCCCAGTACGAGCTGTTCAAATCGAGGATCACCCCATCCACCTCGGAATATTGGGCAGCAGTACACATTCCTCCTGTAGACCCCAACCAAGATTCAATGGAAGTTTCCTTCGTGGGGAAATCTATGCCAACCCCACACTTGGCCATAGAAGCTGCTGCGAAAGAAGCGATTGCTCGTCTTCGATCCGCAGTACCCTATGCCCGCGAACGAGGATATTATTACTTTCCGAGCCGTGCAACACCCGGAGAAGATACATCTTTTCCCGGTGGACGTATTGAGAGAGACCCAGTTCTGGCCAACCTTATCCAGTACATCATTGCTCAAGAGCATTTAAACCAGCAAGTGATGGATTATCTCCAGAGCCTCGCAAATTTAAATCCTCAGATTGCCATCGGCAGATCACTAAGACCCGACCCGGAGAGACGCATACATCGACTGGGAAATCCACTGCCTCCAATTGAAGAAGAATGTATCCCCTTACCAGAGACATTTTATCAGGACCCCGCCCAGTTACCATTTTCATTTTAGACGTCACTACTGTATTTGTTCTTTGCAGCATTTATTTATGTGTGTGACTTATACGTAATACCCTGAGTTTGTACGACGAGTCAATTATTTGGCTTCTGCTAATGTGTGTAGTTTTTGTTGTGGTTTATGCTCCTTTAAATTAACTGTTTTTCCCTCGCAAAACCCTGGAGTGAGATTTTCTTTTCCCTGAGTTGCTACATCTACACTTTCTCACGACATGGATTATTTAATTTCACTCAGCACCACGCTGCAGACTTACAACCATAATTATTTGGACGCATACACTGTTTGCAAAACTTTGCAACAGCGTTACATCCAATTAATCACCCCCTAACAATAGTTAGCACCCGGCACACCCCATCTACTCCTTATGATCACCACCACCGTGGAGAACCAACACCCGAGCCGCAGCGTCGCGATACTCGTCGAAGATCATCGCGCACAGGAGCACAGAGAGCCCCAACAGCGTCGCCAGCCCTCCGCATATCAGGATCACAAACCAGTCAGGCATCGCCTCCGCCATTAGAGCCTCGACCGAGCTTCTGTAAGCAGTAACGGAGAAAGAAGGAGGAGGAGAAGTGAGGCCAGGTGTGAGGAAGAAGAGAGAGGCACCCCGGCCGTTTTTATAGCTCGAGATCGGTGTACGGTGGGCGAAGTCCACCAACGCCGCTCGTCGCCGATCGCCGGTGTTCGGAGTCAAAGCCGCGAGCAGTGCCGACAGCGCCCTGGCCCGCGAGGTGAGTGCACGCTGCACCAGCAGCTAGCACGCCACGCACTACCATGGTACGGCCTAGCTACCCTGCACACTAGGCGTCGCCGGTGGAGAAAGCGCGCGGGAGAGAGGAAGAAGAAAGGGCCAGAGGGAGAAGAAGAGGAGACTGACAGTGGACCCCGGGTCCACCTGTCGGCCAGAGAGAGCACTGTGCTCTCGGGTACAACCAGCGTATATCTAAATTTAGGAGTTATCCTAAATTTATATCCAGCGTAGAAATCACCCGTTTTGTCCCGAACCGTAGACTTTTCCGCGCAGCCCCCGTTTTTCACACTGTGGTTTTTCACCACTTATTGCCCTCTCACTGTAGCTACATCTTTATTGCGTAAATTATTTTCTTAACACCGCTTTTAGCAAATCTCGAGGGCGAGATTTTTTTAGGGGGTTAGTATTGTGACACCCCAAAATTTTGGCCTTGTTTTAATGGAATAAAATTTTGCCAGGATTTAAAACTTTGAATTTTTGAGCTCCATTTTGATTTTTTAAATCATTTCCTTCCCTGTTATGATGAGTTTTTCCCAAAGAGAAAACTTTTCAAAAATGTTGTTGGACTTGTTTTAACCTCTCAAGTAAAACTTTTCCTTATCCAGTATAACTAATTAAATAACTAAGTTGCTTGATCTTTGTTTTCTTGAAAAATAGTTTTTCAAGGTTAAATGGCCATATTTGAACTACAACCATTTGATAAATTCACTTAAAATTCCCACAAAAATTTGGAGATGTCATGTGATGTTTTTAAATCACTTTTATGCTAAAATATATTTCATTCATGAAATATTTTGAGCCCTACACTCAATTTTTCTTCTCTGGTCCAGAGTGCATTTTGCACTACAACCTATTTAAATATTTCTTTAAAACTTCTACCAAAATTAAGGGAGGTCAGTAGGAGCCTATTATTTCACTTTGTGCAAAAACCTATTTATGTTCTTTGAAAAATTTGAGTGAATCAACCTCATCTTTATTCTGGATCAACTTGATGGTTTGTACAGCAACCATGTTTTTACTTGCTCTTTAACCCTTGATCTTTTCTTCTGCTTGTAGTCCCCCATGTTAAACCCTTAAGTCCAGGAGCATACACCTTTTGGATCATTTCTGGTTCATGAAATAATGTCATTTATTTCCTGTCCAGATTGAAGTTTTGTAAAACTTGCACTAACAAGTTTCTGCTTTTGTCCAACTAACCTCACCACTCTCTCTTTCATCCACAGAGACACTGATCTCGAGATTTTGGCCACTCCAAGAAATGCCTAAGTGCCCTTGGCATTTTGTCAAACACCTTTCAGGCATGATCAGTTTTGACATGAGTCCTTGTTTGCACTATGGACTTAATCCCCTGGCCAGACCAGCATGTCCAATGGTTTTGCCTTAAACTATAACCCCACCCTGCTAACTTTCTTGTGGTTTGGAGCCCCCTAACATGCCATAGCATTTCATCAAACACCTTCTGTGCGTGCACTGGACGCGCCCAGAGCGCACCAATTGCAGCCACGCGGCCGAGCCGACACGCTGGCCCCCACGGCTTTGGCCCGCTCTGTAGAACCTCGCCACGCGCTCCCCTTCTCTCAGCTACGCGGCAAGCCGCCCCTCGCCACGCCCGGCAAGCCAAACGCTAGCCGTCGCCGCCGCCCGACAACCTCTGGCCATGTCGGTGCCGCCCAAGCCACTCCCACTCGCCACCTGCCCCTGGAGCAGTGCACTCTCGTCCACTAGCTCTTGCCGTCATCCCCAGCCACGCCACGTTGCCCTGCAAGCTACAGCGAGGCGGTTCGCTGGAGAGCTTATCCGGCCGCCGCGGAACCGACCTCGACGAGCTATAAAAGGAGGCCCCCGAGCCACCCCGGGCACGCAGGAAGCCTTAGAATGCTCCCCTAGTCCTCCCATGGCAGCCAATCGACTCGGGGAAGGTCTTCTTCCCCATCTCCGGCAACGGCAGCCGCCACCACTGCCCCGGCCAATTCGGCACCACCAGGGCCTCCCACTCTCCGTTCTCTCCACCAAGAACCCCCTCATCCTCCCGTAAACCTTCCCCCTACTCCATTTCGATCGAGAACCACCGCCGCCCTGAAACCACTTTTCCCCGAAGCCTTCCTCCGCCGTGGAGCTCGCCGCCGGCAGCTCACCCCGTCCCCGCCGACCCAACGACTACCGGGAGGACCGCCCCAACCTTGCGGATCCATCCCCACCCTCGGGGGCCCGCGAGGAGCAGCCAAACGCCAGCGATGATCGCCGGAGCCCCGCTCCGCTCGGGCAAAGGAAGGAGACGACGCGCGGCGACTGGTCAAACCTGACCAGTGGGCCAGGCAGGCCCACTGTCAGTGACACCCCGCGCCGCCCTCGTGGTTAAGTGGAGGCGTAAAGCCCGAAGTACGCCTCCTCTGCACCGAAAGCGTATTTCTATCTGAACCGTTTTCTTTTCTGTTTTATTTTAAATAAAAGATTTGACCAAATCTTTGACTGGCTATAACTTTTTAAATATAAGTCCAAATGAGTTGATTCTTTTTCCTACCTTCCTTAAATTTGGTCTAGTTTATTTTAAGATTTATTTGAAAAAATTTCAAACAACTTTTTGGTTCTGTTTTTGAAATGTGTTTTAATTCAAATATATTTTTAAATAGGATTTTGGGGAGAGAGAAGAAGCTTTCAAAAGTTCTGGAGAGCAGCTCACCCTCCACAACATTGAAGGCAAGCATTTTGAATCCCGGCATAATATTTTTGGTGTGATCGTTGATACATTTATAACACCACCGCATTTCGAAGGACTTGTTATTTCATGTGATATGATCATATGCATGGGTGCATGTTGTTGATTTCCATGCTGTTGGAAATGGACACACTTGTGATGATAATCACCCTCATATGCCTTGCATGCATATCGGCAGGAACCCGGGGAAACCTCTGCCTTGGGTAGGCATGAGTTTGTCGCCGGTCTCCATCGGGACGGTTATGTCTGGTATGGCATGGTAAGGTGATATGAGAGGTGACTCTGTTGGATGAGAATATAGTTGTCATGCTAATCATGCAGGGAATACTTGAACCTCCTGAGTCGACCGTAGATCGAGTCTTGTTCCAGTAACCCCCATACTTGTTTCGTACTACCACTCGTCTCTACAGCAAGTAGAGTACGGTTCAATAAGTTGTCAACCTCTTTCCAGCACACACCGTACAGAGAGGCCATGGTGGAAGATACCGGTTGTAGCTGGTAGGCAAGCCACCTGGTCCGGGGGCATGGGTGTTTCCGGTTGGGACCAAGAGGGGAGGCCACCCCTTAGAGCGCGCGATATAAATTTGATCCCATGCTACGCGAGGTTGTAGCCTCCCCACTTAGAGTTTGCTTAACAGGTGTGGTGGGTGATTCTAGACACGTGTGAGATAAGCTGGTGTGTGCAAGTTAGGTGTGTTTTCAACAAAAAGACCGTAGACGGAATTAGTCCTGCTGGACTAGAGAAATCCGTTACTCGTGGGTAAAGAGTACACCCTCTGCAGAGAATAAACCTATTCGAATAGCCGTGTCCATGGTTAAGGATTACAATCTGGGATGGGTCAGGTGTCGGTCTTAGTGTCGGTCTTCGGAGGTGAAACTGTTAACCAGAAAATGGAATTACTACTCGTGACTTGTGATATCTATGATGATTATTATTATTGTTGACAAACCCATGATATTATTGTTATTATCGAGTATCTCTGGGATGGTTCTACCTCCGGGATATGCATTATGATTATTTCTTTTAAAGCCCTTTATGTGGCGTCGCTCAGACGCCCGACTGTGGCATTTCTTTTAAAGCCCTTTATGTGGCGTCGCTCAGACGCCCGACTGTGGCAATTCTTTTAAAGCCCTTTATGTGGCGTCGCTCAGACGCCCGACTGTGGCAATTCTTTTAAAGCCCTTTATGTGGCGTCGCTCAGACGCCCGACTGTGGCATTTCTTTTAAAGCCCTTTATGTGGCGTCGCCCAGACGACCGACTGTGGCATTTCTTTTAAAGCCCTTTTTGTGGCGTCGCTTAGACGCCCGACTGTGGCATTACTTGTTATTTGTTCCATAAATTTTTATACTACTATGTTATTGCAATTTTTATAAATAACTTGCTTTCACGCATCCGAGATTTATTTATCTTTTGTGACTGACGTCATGAGCATAAAATATTTTCAGCACATCATTGTTATATTATACCTGTGTTCTTAATGTTTGCGAGTACATTCAAAAGTACTCACTGGCTTGTCCCTGGCTATTGTCTTGGCCAGATTTTTCTTGCTCGGAGAGGAGCGACGCGATGCCAGCCCCGGAAACCACTCAATGGAGATAGCAGCCTCGCGAAGATAGGAATTTAACCTGGTCAGCTGTTCCCATTGGAAATGGAGTCCCATAGACACTGATGTTTCACAAACCGCTTCCGCCATCAACCACTAGAAACCATTTGTTGTACTCACAGGCCAGAATGGTCTTGTACTGCATATTTTGTATTTATGCTTGGAGTTCTGTATCAAGTTGGAGCCTCATCAGCTAACAGTAATCCTGGGGCTGATGAGCACGACGGTCTTTTCTGGAAATTTATTACCCGGAAAACCCGGTCGTGACATACGCCTACGCACCTCTGTCCTCCATTAACTGACATATGGGCCCTCTTGTGGTAGACCCACATGTCATCGGTGTAACTATTTACACTCCAAAGGACGGTATATCCTGGTAGTAGTACTAGTAGAACTGAGATTTAATGCACTTTCTTCCCCGTCTTCCACTCTTCTTCCTCCTGTCTTCTTCTTCCTCCTCTCTTCCCCATCGTCAGCCACACACCATTTACCCCCGCTCACTACTCGCTCGTCCGCACCATCTTCCTTGGTAGCTCGCACGTACCATATCCCCCCGCTCACTGCTTGGCCACACGAGGAGAAGCTTCTTCGCTCGCCCGCCCGAATCCACTTCCCCACTGGCTCGCAGGCACCGAAAACCCCAATGGCAGAACCGACTGACACGCAGAGCTGCGATTGGAATTCCCTCCTCGATGTTCTCTTAGAGCAGATCTGTAATCGTATGGACCTACTCAGCACCGTCCGTCTGGCCGCATGCTCGGTGTCTTTGTACCATCTACTCATCTGCAACCGGCCGGCTCTTTTCAAGACACCCTGCTTGCTGATGCCCGATCCTCGCAGGTGGCCCATACACCGACTTAACGATCCTACGGAGGTTGCCGTGGTGCCCTCAACATGCTATCACTACCCGTCCACCTGTCTTTCATGCGCGGCCACTACTGGGCGGGCATGAAGGCCAACTGGATCGTCATCATCCACCAATCCGGTAGTCCGTGGCATCTCGTGGATATCTACACCCAGGAGAGATCATCCTTCCATCATTGGATACCGCCGCCATCGAGCCTCGCGGCCCGCCGGACACTCCTGCCTACAACGCACGAGACATGTCAAGCTTTTGGCTCGACCTCTGTTTGCTGAAAGTTGTAATCTGCGAAGTGCCCACACCATCAGAAGACTACATGGATTACAATCTCATTGCCTTGTTCAACATGGGATTAGTCTATCTGGAATCCGGTCGCCATACATGGTTATGGCTCATCATCAATCCTGTTGAGGCAACATTTCCGTCTGATGCTATAGTGCACGATGGCATCGTTTACGCGGTCGACACACAGATTGGCTGCCTATACTGGTGGAATCTATCATCATGTAATTGTTCTATCTCATCTCATATTTACCTTATGAATACGACTGCCTGTTCATTGTTACAAATTTAGAATAGATAGTATGTCTATAACCACATCATTGCCATATATGTTCCTCTCATTTCCTAGATTTTTATGACCACACATGTTATTGTTAGAGTTGATATGAGAACAATTGGCATCTAATGATTGTTAGAATACATATTATGAGCATAACATCATGATTGCTATATGTTACTCTCATTTCCAAGATTTTTATAACAACACATGTTATTGCTTAGAGTTGATATGAGAACAGTAGTAGTAAGTGCTATGGTAGAATATGAGTAGGCTCTGTGAGGGAGTCCTGGATTAGGGGGTGTCCGGATAGCCGGACTACCATCATCAGCCGAACTATCATCGGTCGGACTATCATCATCGACCGGACTCCAAGACTATGAAGATACAAGATTGAAGACTTCGTCCCATGTCCGGATGGGACTTTCCTTGGCGTGGAAGGCAAGCTTGGCGATACGGATATGTAGATCTCCTACCATTGTAACCGACTCTATGTAACCCTAGCCCTCTCCGGTGTCTATATAAACCGGATGGCTCTAGTCCGTAGGACACAACAACAACAACCATTACAATCATACCATAGGCTAGCTTCTAGGGTTTAGCCTCCTTGATCTCGTGGTAGATCCACTCTTGTAAACATCCACAATATCAATATCAATCAAGCAGGACGTAGGGTTTTACCTCCATCAAGAGGGCCCGAACCTGGGTAAAACATCGTGTCCCCTGTCTCCTGTTACCATCCCCCTAGACGCACAGTTCGGGACCCCCTACCCGAGATCCGCCGGTTTTGACACCGACATTGGTGCTTTCATTGAGAGTTCCTTTGTGTCATCACCGATTGGCTTGATGGCCTCTTCAATCGACAACGATGCAGTCCTGGGTGAGACTTTTCTCCCCGGACAGATCTTCGTATTCGGCGGCTTCGCACTGCGGGCCAACTCGCTTGGCCATCTGGAGCAGATCGAAAGCTACGCCCCTGGCCGCCAGGTCAGGTTTGGAAGCCTAAACTTCACGGCCGATGAGGGAGTCCTGGATTAGGGGGTGTCCGGATAGCTGGACTACCATCATCAGCCGAACTATCATCGGCCGGACTATCATCATCGACCGGACTCCAAGACTATGAAGATACAAGATTGAAGACTTCGTCTTGTGTCCGAATGGGACTTTCCTTGGCGTGGAAGGCAAGCTTGGCGATACAGATATGTAGATCTCCTACCATTGTAACCGACTCTATGTAACCCTAGCCCTCTTCGGTGTCTATATAAACCGGATGGCTCTAGTCTGTAGGACACAACAACAACAACCATTACAATCATACCATAGGCTAGCTTCTAGGGTTTAGCCTCCTTGATCTCGTGGTAGATCCACTCTTGTAATACTCATATCATCAAGATCAATCAAGCAGGAAGTAGGGTTTACCTCCATCGAGAAGGCCCGAACCTGGGTAAAACATCGTGTCCCTTGCCTCCTGTTACCATCCGCGTAGACGCACAGTTCGGGACCCCCTACCCGAGATCCGCCGGTTTTGACACCGACATTGGTGCTTACATTGAGAGTTCCTCTGTGTCGTCACCGATAGGCTTGATGGCCTCTTCAATCGACAACGACGCAGTCCTGGGTGAGACTTTTCTCCCCGGACAGATCATCGTATTCGGCGCCTTCGCACTGCGGGCCAACTCGCTTGGCCATCTAGAGCAGATCGAAAGCTACGCCCCTGGCCGTCAGGTCAGGTTTGGAAGCCTAAACTTCACGGCCGACATCCGCGGGGACTTGATCTTCGATGGATCTGAGCCACAGCCGAGCGTGCCGCGCTGTCACGATGGCCACGACCTAACTCTGTCGCCGGACAGCACCTTGGAGGCCGCACACGAATCCTCTCCGACCCATAGTCCGGAGCCGCTCGCACAGATCGAGGACGGATGGCTGGACACCGCCTCGGGAGCTGCAACTTCTACGGTGATGGAGCCGAACACTTACCTTGTCCCGCATAAAACTCATGACTCCGAGGTGCCGGACTCCCTGCCGGACTCCGAACCTCCTGCGCCCCTGCCAGTCGAATCCGATTGGGCGCCGATCATGGAATTCACCGCGGCGGACATCTTTCAGCACTCACCCTTCAGCGATATCTTAAACTCGCTGAAGCATCTCTCGCTATCCGGAGAGCCCTGGCCGAACTACGGCCAGGATGTTTGGGATGCGGACGACGAAGAAATTCAGACCCCACCCACCACCCACTTCATAGCCACCGTCGACGATCTAACCGACATACTCGACTACGACTCCGAAGACATCGACGGTATGGACGACGATGCCGGAGACTATCAAGAACCAGTGCCTACAGGACACTGGAAGACCACCTCGTCATACGACATATACATGGTGGACACCCCAAAAGATGGGGACGGCGAAGAAGCAACGGAGGCCGATTCCTTAAAGAAATAGCCAAAGTGCCGATGTCAGCGGCGCCGTTCTAAATCCCGCCACAACAAGAATAGAGATTCCGGCACAGGAGATAATAACACCCCAGAAACTGCCGAAGACAACCCCCTCCAGCACGATCCAGCGCAGGAGGAGGCAGAAGCAAGCCCTCACGAGAGGGCGGCAGACGAAGAGGTCGAGGATGATAATTACTTACCTCCCTCTGGAGACGAGGCAAGCCTCGACGACGACGAATTCGTCGTGCCTGAGGATCCCGTCGAACAAGATCATTTCAGACGCAGGCCAATGGCCACGGCAAACAGCCTAAAGAAAAACCAGCAACAGCTTCAAGCTGATCAAGACCTACTGGCCGACAGATGGACCGAGGTCCTCGCGGCCGAAGAGTATGAACTCGAACACCCCTCCAAAAGTTACCCAAAACGCAAGTTGCTCCCCGACTAGAGGAGGAAGCGTACAAACCTGCATCACCAGCGCACAATACGGCAGACCGACCACCTCATGGCTGCGACAGAGAGGCGTGCAAGCCCTCCACCAAAACCGTACCCCGGCATCGCTCAAAAAGCATAAAGCTGTCACGACCGGTTTTCCGGGTAATAAATTTCCAGAAAAGACCGTCGTGCTCATCAGCCCCAGGATTACTGTTAGCTGATGAGGCTCCAACTTGATACAGAAATTCCAAGCAACATACAAAATATGCAGTACAAGACCATTCTGGCCTGTGAGTACAACAAATGGTTTCTAGTGGTTGATGGCGGAAGCGGTTTGTGGATCATCAGTGTCTATGGGACTCCAATTCCCACAGGAACAGCTGACCAGGTTAACTCCTATCTTCGCGAGGCTGCTATCTCCATTGCTTAGGTTCCGGGGCTGTCATCGCGTCACTCCTCTCCGTGCAAGAAAATCTGGCCAAGACAATAGCCAGGGACAAGCCAGTGAGTACTTTGAATGTACTCGCAAACATTATGAACACAGGTATAATATAACCATGATGTGCTGAAAATATTTATGCGCATGACGTCAGTCACAAAAGATAAATAAAACTCTGATGCATGCAAGCAAGTTATTTATAACAATGCAATTACATAGTAGTATTAAAATATATGAAACAAATAACAAGCAATGCCACAGTCGGGCGTCTTGGCGACACCACATAAAGGGCTTTTAAAAGAAATGCCACAGTCGGGCGTCTGAGCGACACCACATAAAGGGCTTTAAAAGAAATGCCACAGTCGGGCGTCTGAGCGACACCACATAAAGGGCTTTAAAATAAATGCCACAGTCGGGCGTCTGAGCGACACCGCATAAAGGGCTTTAAAATAAACAATCATAGTGAATATCCCGGAGGTAGAACCATCCCGGAGATACTCGATAATAACAATAATATCACGGGTTAGTCAACAATAATAATAATCATAATTATCACAAGTCACCAGTAGTATTCCAGTTCTGGTTTAACAGTTATCACCTCCGAAGACCGACACTAAGACCGACACTTGACCCGTCCCAGACTGTAATCCTTAACCATGGACACGGCTATTCGAATAGGTTTTAATCTCTACAGAGAGTGTACTCTTTACCCACGAGTAACGGATTTCCTTTAGTCCATCGGGACTAATTCCGCTTACGGTCTTTTAAATGAAAACACACCTGACTTGCACACACCAGCTTAACTTACCGGTGTCTGGAATCACCCACGACACCCGTTAAGCAAAACTCTAAGTGGGGAGGCTACAACCTCGATTAGCATGGGATCAAAAAGAATTTATACCGCGCGCAAAACTGGGGGAGCTACCCCCTCGGCTACAACCGAAACACCCATGCCCCCTGACCGGATGACTGGCTTTAATCCATGGCCGTGGTACCCTCATCCCGGCCCCTCTGTACGGTGTGTGCTCGAAAGGGGTTGACAAATTACTGAACCATACCCTACCTGTGGCAGGGACAAGTGGTAGCACGAAACAAGTGTGGGGGTTGCTGGAACAAGACTCGTTCTACGGTCGACTCAGGAGGTTTATAGTTTCCTGCATAACATATATAACAAATATACTTCAACCAATCCAATCAACACTCATTATATCTTACTATGCCATACCGGACATACCCGTCCCGACGGAGGCCGGCGACAAGCTCATACCTACCCAAGGCAGAGGCTTTCCTGGATTCCTTTCCGGCATGCATGCAAGACACATGAGGATGATTATCATCATAAGTGTGTTTATTTCCAACAGCATGGAAACCACTATTATGCACTCCTGCATATGATCATATCACATGAAATAACAAGTCCTTCGAAATGCGGTGGTGTTAAAAATGTATCAACGATCACACCAAAATATTATGCCGGGATTCAGAATGCTTGCCTTCAATGTGTGGTAAGTCAGGGTGTACTTCAAAACTTTTGAAAGTTTCTCCTCTCTTTAAAAATCCTATTTTAGCAATATAAAGAATTAACACACAAAATAAAAACCGCACCAAAAGTTGTTTTAAATTTTTTTCAAATAAATCTTAAAATAAACTAGACAATATTTGAGAGAGGTGGGAAAAAGAATTAATTCATTTGGAGTTATATTTAAAAAGATAAAGCCAGTCAAAGATTTGGTCAAAATCTGTTTTTAAAATAAAAATAGAAAAGAAAACGTTTCAGTCTGGAATACGTTTTTGAGCGGAGGAAACGTACTTCGTGGTTTTACGCTTTCACTTAACACGCGTGGCGGTGGGGTGGGTCGCTGACAGTGGGCCCGCCTGGCCCACTGGTCAGGTTTGACCAGTCGCCGTGCCCCTTCTCCCTCCTCTGCCCGAGCGAAGCGGGGCTCCGGCGATCGTCGCCGGCGAAGGGAGGCTCCTCGAGGGCATCCGAGGCCAGGGATGGATCCACCTCTCCTAGGCGGTCCTCCCGGTGGTCGACTGGCCGGCGGGGACGGAGGGGTTCGTCGGCGGCGAGCTCCGCGGCGGAGGGAGCTTCGGTGATGGAGTGGTTTTGGGGTGAATGTGGTTCCCGATCAAAATCAAGTGGGGGGTTGGGTTCCTGGAGGGGAGGAGGTGTTCTTGGCGAAGAGAATTGGGAGGGAGAGGCCCTGGTGGCGCTGGGAGAGCTGGGGCCATGGCGGCGGCCGCTGCTGCCGGAGGTGGGGAAGACGACCTCCTCCGGTCGATTGGCTGCAATGGGGAGACTAGGGGAGTGTACTGAGGCCGCCTGCGAACGGAACGTGCTCGGGGGCCTCCTTAAATAGGCGTTCGGGGTCGGTTCCGACGGTGGCCGTGGATAAGGTCGCCGGCGACCGTCTTTCTGTAGCCGCGGGGCGTCGTGGGGACGACGAGAGCTAGCGGACAAGGTTGAGGATGAGCTTGGGCTGTGCCAAGGGCCAGGTGGCGGGCCGGGGTGGTTTGGGCGGCGCCGACCGTGGCAGGGGCGCGCTACGGTCGTCGGTGTGCCGCCAAAAGCTCTATCGGCGGCGCTGTAGGCTGCCAGGGTGGCTTGGCGCGTTGCTACGAGGAGGGGAGCGCGTGGCGTGGTGCTGCAGAGCGCGCCAAGGCCGTGGGGGCCAGCGTGTCGGCTCGGGCGCGCGGCTGCAATACGCGTGCTCTGGGCGCGTCCAGAGCATGCACTGAAGGTGTTCGGCGTAATGTCGTGGCATGCTACAGGTCACCGGTGAGTCTGGCAAGCCACAGAACTAGGTTATAGGTAGAGGGAAACTCAAGGGACAAGTTGGTTTGGTCATGTGGTCAAGTTCACAATGTAGGCTTGGGATCATGCCAATTCAGCCCATGCACTCTAGGTGTTTGTCAAAATGCCAAAGGCACCTAGGCTATTCTTGGAGGGGCCAAATCTTCTAGGTCAGTGTCTCTTTGGACGCAAGAGGGAGTGGTGAAGTTAGTTTGCATAAAGGAGACACTTGCTAGTGCAAGTTTTGCAAAACTTCAATTCTGTACAGAAAGCAAAAGGCATTGTTGCAAGCACTTAGAATCATCCAATGGGTCCACTCTCCTGGACTTAGGGGTTTAGTAGGGTGATCTACAAGTAGGAAAAGGAATCACAGCAAAAGGAGCAAGTTAAAGTATAGTTGTAGTACAAAACCTCAAGTTGGACCAGAATGGAAATGAGGATGATTCACTCAAATTTTTCAAATAACATAGCTGGTTTTTTGCATAAAGCTAAATAATATGCTTCTACTGACATCCCATAATTTTGGTGGAGGCTAGCAAGAATTTTTTAAAAGGGTTGTAGTGCAAGGTTGCTCTCTGGACCAGAGAAAAAAATTGGGTGTAGAGCTCAAAATATTTCAAGAATAAGAGATATTTTTGTATAAAATTGATTCAAAAACATCACATGACATCTCCAAATTTTGGTTGGATTTTTAGATAAATATATCAAATGGTTGTAGTTCAAATATGGCCATATAACCTTGAAAAACTATTTTTCAAGAAAATAAAGATCAAGCAGATTAATTATGTAATTAGTTCTACTAATAAAAGAAAAGTTTTTCATGAGAGGTTAAACAAGTCCAATAACATATTTGAAAAGTTTTATCTTTGGGGAAAACTCCATAATAGCAAGGGAGAAAAGGTTCAAAAATCAAAAAGGGAGCCCAGAAAATCAAAGTTTTAGTTTCCTGGCAAAATTTTAATTAATGAAACAAGGTCAAAATTTTGGGGTGCCACAACACTACCCCCCTTAAAAGAAAATCTCGTCCTCGAGATTTGTTAGGAGTTGTTTTGAAAATACCTTTCCTGTGAGCTAGAACCAAAGGATTCATCCATAGCACAAACTTGCGTCGTCGAGGTTGGCAGCTACGCCCGGGATAAAAAAATGCAATCGCACATCAACATACTCATGCATGGCTACTATTAAAAACAGGAGTGCACAAGCAGACATCATCTAATTATGGTGACACAGGGTCACAAGATTGCAAGGCGAGGTCATTCTAAGGCTCGGTATCCTTCGAGCGATTTTAGTCTACCTCGTTCATATCTAAGAGGGCTTGCTTCGCGGATGCCGAGGTTTCTCCACGGTTTACACTGTCGGAAACAGCTGGAGAGGGTTGAGGGGCTGCAGGCTCGGGGCAGCGATGATGACCATCGTGTGGATTGTTGGCCACAATCCCGTTGGAGTGTGCTCCCCAAAGACGACGAAGTATTTCTGGGGTCATCAAGGTATTTTGGATGATGGCCGGGGCTGTGCTGTGTTGAGGCTAGGTGCCCTTTTTAGAGAAAAAGGGAACGAAGTCTTCCCTCGCACGCTTGCGAATAAGACAGATTACTAGCGCGTGACTGACAGGCTAGATTGATAGGCTGGGCACCGACTGCCAAAAGTGTCGGGGTCTCTGTGTGGCTATCTTGCACGGGAAGCTTGGCTGGGGTTTTTGGTTAGGGTCTGATGGGTTGGTTTGCCTAAGTTTTTCGACCTGGCTAAGATAGGATTAGCCAATGGTCATCCTGGCTCTGATACCAAGTCTGTCACGACCGGTTTTCCGGGTAATAAATTTCCAGAAAAGACCGTCGTGCTCATCAGCCCCAGGATTACTGTTAGCTGATGAGGCTCCAACTTGATACAGAAATTCCAAGCAACATACAAAATATGCAGTACAAGACCATTCTGGCCTGTGAGTACAACAAATGGTTTCTAGTGGTTGATGGCGGAAGCGGTTTGTGGATCATCAGTGTCTATGGGACTCCAATTCCCACAGGAACAGCTGACCAGGTTAACTCCTATCTTCGCGAGGCTGCTATCTCCATTGCTTAGGTTCCGGGGCTGTCATCGCGTCACTCCTCTCCGTGCAAGAAAATCTGGCCAAGACAATAGCCAGGGACAAGCCAGTGAGTACTTTGAATGTACTCGCAAACATTATGAACACAGGTATAATATAACCATGATGTGCTGAAAATATTTATGCTCATGACGTCAGTCACAAAAGATAAATAAAA